>NW_016690297.1:2168470-2421135 GCF_001604755.1 Lepidothrix coronata | reverse complement strand
GCCCGCGCGCGCTCCCGCCGCCCGCCCGCGCGCGCTCCCGGCGCGCCCCCGCCGCCGCCCGCGCGCGCGCCCGCCCCGTCCCGTCCCGACGCTACTCCGGCCGAGCGGGGGAGGCGGCGGATCCCGCTCCCGCTCCGTATCCCGATCCCGCTCCCAGTGTCCCGCTCCGGATCCCGCTCCCGGCTCGGTGAGTGCCCAAGGCGGGCGGGGCGCTCGCTGCCGCCTCTGCCGCCGCCGCATCCCCCGCGCGTTCCCGCATCCCGCGACCCCCGCCCCGTCCCCGCGGGCTCCCCCCATTCCCCGCCCGGCTCCGGCTGTTGCTCTCCCCGCTCCCCCACGGCCCCTCCGCAACTTCTCCCGTTCCGCGGCCCCTCCTCGCCCCGCGGCCGCCGCTCCCTGCCCGGGGGAACCACGCGGGTCTCCGGGGCCGGACCGCCCTCCCCGGGGCTTCCCCAGCGGCTCCTTGCCCCCGGTCCTGGGCACAGGATCCAGGTTGCTCCCGGTGCGGCTCCCCCCGGGATGCAGGTGGTGCCGTGGGATGCGGGGATGCGGTGACGGTGTTAACGGATAACGGGAGCGGCGGGAGGGGGCAACCTCTGGAGGGGGCGGCTGCAGCCTCTCGGAGTGTGGCTGAAACATGCGGCGGGTTAAGCAGAATATACAGGAATCGTTGCGAATTTGCCGTGGTTAGGGTGTATCCTGCAGTGCTGTGATGCTGGGACTGTAATTCCAGGTGGGGTTAAGGTGAATTTGGAGTCTGTAGCAGAAGGGTGTTGTTTCTGATCTGCTCATTAAATAAGCGATAAAATCATATTTTAATTCCATTATAATTTTTCCCCCATGCAATTCAAGAATAAGGATGCATGCAACTTAATTTTCTTGTGTTACTTTTTAGTCTGGTGTCGTGTCTTGCGTGGCAATAAAATACGAGCAGTTTCTTCACAGAAACATTTCAGATACCAAAGAAATCAAGAGACTGTGTGTTATGAAGCTTTTTTAAGTGTTCTTTTTTTCCTTTAGCTGTTCCATAGCATCAGCATCCTGGATCCAAATGTCAGCAAGTGTGACAGCTGTCATACTGCTGTGATAGTGGAGTCTCAGGAACATTTAAAATCTGTCATTCTGAGTTTCTGATAACATAGTATGGAGATATAAGTGTTGATTAGCGTGCGTGTTAATCCTCAAACCAGTAAAACATTTTCTAGATTGGTCTAATAATCTGTGTTCTTCCTTATTACTGTTTTTGATGCAAATAAAATTGCAAAGTCTGTTTTGCTCAAATTCTCTCCCCCCTCGCTGACACAGAGTTTTCTTTCTTTGTGCTCTGACTACTTGGACCTTAAATGCAGCTTTAAGTTAATGAGCATTTTCTATAGTAGGTTGTGGCAGATATGGGTGTTGGACAGGAGACATACAGTAATTAGCCTGAGGTTACTGTTGTCGAGGTTGGAACATGGATCCAAACTTAAAAGGTTCCACCTGACAAATATCTTTGTTCAGCAAGGTGCATTGTTTTGCAGAATGTATCTTCACTTCTGTGTGGCAAGTTTTAGCAGCAAAACCCTAAACCCCATGAATAAGATATTGCTGTTCCATGAAGTTGGAGTGTTTCTTGCCTGGCAATACAGAGAGTGTTCCATTGTTGAAACAGAAGCTTTCAGTAGGAGAGCAGATATCTTTTTATCCCAGTCAGACTGTCAGATTTCTTAATGCATATATTGGCTGTCAGAGAGCAGGGGCTGTAGAAAGAAGTGATCCCAGAATCTGTTTTAAAATACCCCTGTCAAGATTTACCATGGTTGTATGAAAGTGAGGAATGAATTTGATCCCATCTGTTATACAACTTCCATTTGTCATCAGGTGCTCTAGATTTTCTTCCTTGTTTGCAGTTTAGCTGGGGCCACCTGAGGGGACAGATTATTGAAGAGATTGTCTTCTGAAAGTTTCTGCCTCTTCCCTGTGAGAACCTCGCTGGCTGTGGAAACCTGGTGTCAGCCAGTTCTGTTCTTGCATACAAAACTGTCCTGTCCCCTTATCTGAGCTTTGCGGGAGTCTTAATGTCTGGGTAAAGAGAAAAAAAGAAACAGTTTTTTGTTGTGTCTCTCAGTAGTTATATATCTTTGCGAAGTAATTGATTTTGAAATTAATTGAACACAATGGTTTAAGGGGAGGACCTTAAGGTGTCTGTCAGCAGACTTCTAATGGTGCTTACTAAACACTTGGAATTAGTACTGTAAAGAGACAGAAGGGTGGGGAATATTTGTATTGCAAACTACTGAATTATTGAGTAATACAGTAACAGAAATTGGCTCTGTCATTTGGGATAGCATAAGTAGGGGCCACTTTGGATTTCTGTAGCTGCTTTGGCATGGTAAACATAAATGAGGGTTTTTTTCCCCTTGCTGTATATCTTGGAGAATACAGACACACAAACAGCCTGAAGTCCCCTTTTTTTCTGTGCCTGGCTGCCAGCTGGGGGCATAGATGGAACCAACACATATCCTATAGTGGAGACGGGCAAAATTAAAGCTTTCCTGCAAGGAGTTGGATTTGTTTCTTAGGCATGTTTGTGTGTGACTGTTTTAGGGTTTTGGGGTTTTCTTTAGGAAATAATGGCACTAATATAAGTCAAGGTTATCACCTTTGCCTTTGTTCTTCCTAAAGGCTTATTCTCTTTAATTATACCAAGAGGTTTTGTCACTGATGTAGATGGGCATAAGTTGAGAAGAATGCCTCCTGTTCATTAAGGTAATGTTAACTACCCTGAAGTATATTATAAATCAATTTTTTGAGACATACTCATCTTAAAAATGTTTGAAAATATATCTTCAAAGCTGAAATATTTTGAGTGTTGTCAAATTGCATCTTGTGGATTATCAGCTGTCAAGCAAATGTGCTACAGGCAAGGCATGCAGCTTGTATGTGAATATATGTGCTGAATCCACACAAGGCTTGAATGTCAGTGACAACTCCTGTGCTTAGTACCAGGATGCAGAGAGTCATCCTGGTAGTCATTTTGGTCCAACTGAATCCCTCCAGTCTATCAACATGGCTTCAAGAGAGGATGAGAGTGTGGGGACTGAGGATATGAAGGAAACTGTGCTTGGACTGGAAAGAGTTAAGGGCTAGGACTGTGAAGTGTTGGCACCACGTTCTAGCTGTGGCACCTGAAATGCATACATCAGTTAGGCAGGGTAAGAATTGTTTCAAACAGTTTTCCAGCTGCAAATGATGGCCACTTGTATGTACCATTTGACGTCTTTTCTAATCCCATTTGTTTCTGTATATCAAGAGCAATTTTAAATAAATTGATGGTCCTTTTGCATACCTCGTAAGTTGTCCTTTATTATTAATCTATGGCCGTATAAACTTAGGAGTATTAGTATTTATTTTCTTCCTTGTGATTGTGGAAAATATAACACCTCTAACCAAATGTAGAGAAGTCTGCATTTCTCTGCAAGTTTATGAAGAAAGGGGCTTATTTGATCACTTTTAATTTCAGGATCTCTTATAAGATCACCTCAGTTTCCCCCCATCTGTGATTCAGGAATGTTCTCTCGAGTGCCACAAGTTGGCTGCTGCAGCTGGCAGAGTGTTTCCAACTCTCTAAAATTTGCTGAGAGCAATAGGCTCTTACATAGGCGCTGTTTTACATTTGCAGTTCCAGCGCTTACTGGAGATACGTGTGTTGGAATTATGTAAACAGCAGAGCTTGACAGAAACTAACAACAAACAATGAACAGTTTTAGAATTGACTAGGTAGGTAACACTGAAAGTATTTTTAGTTACAGCACTTTCTCCTGTGTTCCTCATCCCTTGTGGTTTTAATTTCATTCTACTTTTTAGAAATGGCATTTTGTCCTCTCTGTCACGTGAAGGTCTGATGCACAGAGAATACCTTCACTGTGGAAACAGTGAAACTAGTTACAGGCAAAGCACATTGAAAGGTGCAGGCAAAATGGTGCATTCTTTCGCCTTTGACTCATGATCATTTGAATTTCGGGGTACTTGTAAGACAGTCATAGTTGTGAGGTAAGGGCTGACAGTGTCCCACTCAGTGTGTGTATGTGGCTTGTGAACTCAAATCTACTGTTATAGCCTTTGTCATCTGGTTGTGCTGCCCTCTTCTTTTACTGTTGCTACTGAGTCGGGTGGTACTGATGAAATATTGAGTAATTTATTTCTGGCTAACTCTGAAAATGGCCATTAAATTGATTTGTAAAGAACTTTTGGTACTAGACTTATTATTTTTGAGTGTTGTTTAGTGTTACTTTTTCAGAACATAGAAAAAGAATTTTTATGTTTCTAGTACCTAGACAAGTATTGACTAATTTGTGTGTCTTGGGAAAGACTGTTTGCCTTATTTGCACTAACCTAAAGTTCTAATATGGCATTTGGAGAATGGTATATGACTGATCAAATCCACCATTTTTCCCTACTACATGAAATCGTAGTGGAACTGTAGGAAAAACTGGGGACTAAATACCTCTGAAACATATAGATTGTACTTATGTACAATTTTCAAGCGTATAAAACTAATTTCCTCTAATAATGCTTGTATGGGAGGATATATTTTTATTCTTTTACTCCTGCTTAGGGTGCTGTATGGTTTGTGGTCTTGATTACTCAAGTGTTCGACCTATTCTCTGGCTTGTATCTATAGTACTTGGGATTCCCAGGTGGTCCCTGTACAAGCAGTGTGATTGGTCTGGGACAGCTTAGCTTGTGAGATTGAGTGCATTCAGTTTGGTGTGGCTGTAGTTACAAAAATAGCGTGCCTTGCAAAACAGGCCTTCTGTCTGCCACCCACACCAAAACCTAAAGCTTGATCCTGTAGGCAGTTAATACGTTTGTCTGGGAGGCTGATTCCATCAGCAAATGCTTTACCTGAAATGGGTGTCCACCAGGCAAAAAAGAAATCTTGTATCGGGAATCACTTTATATGTAAGAAAGTGCAGCAGAACACTGTCCTAGATACATTTTTAAAAGCTCTTTTTACTTCAGACTACAGGGCTTAACTGTTCCCCGGTAGCAGGAGGCTGTTCTGTGAGCAAATTCTGTTTAACTGGCGTAGTTCAAAAGACTCTTAAATTCAGCCATGAGGCAATTCTGGTTCTCCTTCAGTACTAGATGATTAAATTAAATGGAGTGTTAATGTGAGTAACTTTTTCTGGTGTACTACACAAGGTAATAGATGAGTTCCTGGGAGCCCTAGTTGCAAATTAGCTGACTGGAAAGCCCCGTTTCTGTGACTAGTGGCTGTAGCAGTTCTATAACTTCAAAAGTTACATCTAATTGTGTATTCTTCCAGTCAGGTGTGGCACTGGATGATGGCTGGTTCTTCTTTCTATTATAGCAGTCTTGAGGGTAACATCCTTACGGAAACGGAATTCTTGCCTTTTTCAGTTATCAACAAAGGTGTTTGTTTCAGCCCCTGATGCACAAATCAGTTTGACCCTTCTGCTGAAGAAAAAAAGAAGGCAGTTTTCTGAATTCTAGCACTGTTATCCTGGAAAAAAATAACAGCTGTAAGAATTAATAAGAAATATATTTATAGCTGTTTTTTTTTAAAAAAAAAAACAAACAACCAAACCTTCCTGTTTAGTGTCCCTGAAAGTGAAAATTCTCAGGCCAAGTGTATTCTGGGCATGAAAAGCCAGTTCATTTCTTGTTGTATTTGCACCTTTTATGTGCTGAGACATACAGTTACTTGAAACTGTTCCTTCCTAAGGTGGAAGTGAAATATGTAACCACCAGGCTTCATGAGGCTTCATCTCACAGATAAAATTGCTGACCTTTTATATAAATGAAGATCATACAGACAAGAGAGAGCATTGTGTAAGGATTGCTTATGGAAGCAGTTAATTGATTTGCTTATGTGTAGAAGCCGTATGTGGGGAGATGTGGATTTGTCAGCTGAACAGGCAGTTGGATTGTAATGATAGTTTTGAAATTTTTTTGCTATGGCTACTACTTGTAGAAAATTACTTGCTGCTTCTTCTCACGTGTAACTGGCTAATGTCATGTACTCCCGAGCACTAAAAGAGTAGATGCTTTGCCTGTTCTTACACTTGCATCTCAGAGTTCAGAGCTGGATTAATTTCTTAGCGGGAAGAACAGAATAACATAATCTAGTTGATACCTCCAACCTTGAAGTTTGGAGGACGATTCTACAGGAGCTTTCAACTAGCCTAACAAAACCCAAGTTGTTTTCTTACCTTTTCTGAAGTTTCTGGGTTTATCAGTGTTCAAAGTTGTTATGGAGAAACTATCCATTATTCTGTAATTCTTGCTTCTTAATAAACATGGGGTAGAATCGTATCCCAGTAGGGAACTTACTGTATGTAGGACTGGCAGTAAAGCTGAGTAAATGGCAGTGTAGGAGACTATTGATTAAGACCTAATACTTGAGCAAATAGTGTTATATAATATTGATGTTAATATTTTGTCAGGTTTTCAAAGGAATTTCAGTCAAACTACTTCGGTAGCTGCCAAAAGTGAAGCTTGGGAACAGATGTTGTAACAGGAGTCTTAAATTTGACAGCTCTTCAAATAGCTCTAGTGTGTGTCAGCTTTACAGCAGAGCATTTTTGCAGGGCTGATGCCTCTTGCTTTGCTTTTTCCCCTGTTCCTAGTCCAGGATGGGCCTCAGTATGACCCCATTACAGTCCTGTGAAAACTCATGCTCTAATAAACATGTATCCAGGCAGGCAGCATGGGAGAAGAAATGGGTCTGGATAGAGAGGACTGCTGAGGTGAGGGCTGATGGCAATTAACTAGGAGGAGGAACAGCTTACTTTGAGCTGAAAGAGGGGAAGAATATTAATTAGAATGTGGGACTGATTTGAGCCCAAGTTGTTAAAAAAAAAAAGTGGAGAGATTGGGTTGTGAGCTTGCTGGCTGTGTGGAAAGTGTGGGTCATACCCAGGGAGTGTGTGGGAATGATGCTGCCCCTCACCCAGCATCCTGGGGACATCAAGGGGAATAGGGACTTGCTGGACAAAGAAAATATGTAAAAGAGAGCTGATGGGTGGGGAAAGATGGAGGAGTAAGAGTAGAAGCTGGGATTTTGTGTAGAAGGCAGGTAGGTCTGTTGGACAAGAAACCTGCTACGGTAGAGTCTGAAAATCTGTGAGGAAGGTACTACAGTGAAATAAAACATAGTTTTCTCCATTGCCATTATTAGCCTACATGTCTTCACTACTTTATCTTAATATGTAACTGTCAGTGGTAAAAAATGGTAGTGTGAGCAAATGGTTCTGATTCTGGTCTTGTAACTATGAGGATGAATTGTCTGGGCTCATCTCCTAGTTAAGAGCTTGTACTGGGTTTTCCCTGTTAGGCTGTGAAACAGTGCTCAAAAGTCAAGACACTGCCGAAAGGAAGCAGCCATGAATACATAATTGTAGGCTATTTCTTACATTAGGACCCTTACTTCATTCACCCCCGTGAGGTGGCTGGTGCTAGTTTAGTGAACAAGTGCTCAATAGTATGTCTTCATTGCTTTGGACTGCCCTGCTCTTGCTAGATTGCTCCAGAGATGCAGTTAATTTCCTCATGGGTAGTCTGGTACTGCCTTCTGTAAAGTTATTTATTATCAGAATGGTCTAGTGAGATGAGGAAGTAGTTTACTTCCTATTTTACAGGAGGAGCGAAGGCACAGAGAAGTTCAGTTAGTTTTGCATGATTAGAAATGACTGTAACCTGACTCTTTATAGAATGGTTTACATGTTGCAGCCATATCCCCATCGAACTTGCTGCTTTTCTCTTGCTATGGTTCCATTTTGATACTAAATTCTAACTTCACAGTTGTTCCTTGTGTTTGTTTGTAGTCCCTTTCGACATTGAGCTTCCGTAATGGAACCGGAGAACACGGCAGTGCTCGAAGTCGTGCTGGTTATAGCAGCAGCAGCAGCACATGGCCGTTCAAAAAGGCAAAGTTGTTTCTAGTTTCTTCTTGTGTAAAAATGTTGCTTGAGACATGAGAATAGAGAAATGAGGAAGTATTAATTCTGGCATTGTGTGACTCTCAAGAACTCGCACTCTTGGTGTTAGTAGCTCCTGTAAACATTTGGTATTGATGCATTCCTTAGCAGTACTGTATTCACACAGCTTTAGGGCCAAACTGGCATGTGCTGTAAAAAGACACCTACCTTTAGCATTCAAATATTATAGAGAAGTTAAAGTGATGCTACAACTTTATTAGCAGAATATTGGGCAATGGATTCCTTTCTCCTTTATGCTGAAGGGAGGAGGAATGAGCTGGTTTTTATTTTTCAGTTGTGACTCTGTTGTCCACATTGGTCTGTTTAGCTGTTAGATTTGACAGATAGTTCTGTCCTGCTGTAGCCACTGGAGGGGAGAACCCATAAGTTCTTTGTTTTGTAGAGTCTTGTGGCTTCTGGTGTTTCCCTGTAGAAGAGAAACAACCAAGGTAAGAAGTATAAAGCTCCTGTTCCTTCTGTCAGTAGAAAAAAGGGTAAAACCTTTACTACCCTGTTGGATTTCTTGACTGTGGTTTTGTTGTTTTTTGGGGTTTTTTTGAATCAGGTGTATGACTCAGTTTTTCTTGTAAGCTTCTTTTTTAAGAGAAATACTATGAATTAGGTTTATGCTGGTTAGAAAACTGTATAGTGTTTAAAAAAAAAAAAAAAGGAAAAAGTGTTTACTCCTGGCTGAAGAAAAGACCAGCAGCCTCTGCTGGTGGAGCTGTGATTTTTTGCCTTTTCTTACCAGACCTTCTGTGTTGGCTTAGGTTCAGTTAATATTTGGCTGTTCAACTTTGCATCTAGGAGGACTAGAAACACTTCTCCTGTAGATTAAATTTGGTAGAAACTTGCTTTCTCTTGAAAGCCTGGCATTCATTGGTAGCAAATCTCTCTTTGGTCTTAAGGTAGAGATTTTTATCCCCTACTAGGGAAGGGAATGATCACAGGAGTGCTTTTGATCTCAGAAGTTGGTCTGGGTTTCTTAGAAGCACAGCTGGCTTCTGATGTGATATTTGGAATGTGACAAACATTGGTGTTCAAACCTGAGGTGCTTTTATGTGGAAAGGGACACATAAACAAAGACTTTAAACAATTAGAACCTTGGGTGCTGTTTCTGGCCTTATGTAGGCTTTTTGTGTGTTTAGTTATATGATCTATCAGTTCTACCCACCTTTACCTCTGTGGGCGGATTTATTCAGTTTAAGTCTCTTCAGTTCAAGTAGGAATCGTAGTGACACTTTATAAAAGAACACCAAGTGCAGCATGCTGAAGCACAGCTACGTGTGGGTGAGTCAGGAGAGAGCTGGAGTAGCAGCACTAAAAAGAAAAGGAAGTACAGTCATGATAAAACTTTTATTTAAAAAGGAAAAAAAACCCAAAAGCAAATCAACAACCATCTGTCTCCAGAGAATGGGACTCAAGAAAGTTTGTATCTTAGTTACTCTCATGTGTATAGATTTTTGTAGGGGGGGTGTATATATATATATGTGTGTATATATATGTATATAAAAACACATACATATATATATAAAACCACATGTGCACCCATGTACTTGCATGTGTGTCCACACACGGTGCATGTAGTTGGCTATATCGTGTCTCAGTACAGTACCCAAGCAGGGCAGATTGTATCTGAAGCAAATTGGAGCTGATGTGGAACGCACATGTATTTTTAGGAAACCAATATTTTAATTGCTGGCCAAAATACTTCAGTGATTTTTAAGCCTCTATTTTGGTGTACCAGTGATACAGGCTTTGCTTGTGCTCTTGTTCCATCTGTTGAGGGCAGGTCGTCCCTGCCAGGGGACAGGCATTCATACGCTCACTCATCAGGGCATGCTGTGTGTCGCTGACAGTTGTCAGGAAATAAAAAATACCGAGTACAATATAGTTCGATTTTTCACAATGTGTTGCATATATAACACTGCCAGAATGATTCACTGCTGCATAATTTTGTGGTTTTAATGTATATGCAATAGCTTCAGTAAAAGAACTAAAAATCACTTACTAAGTTCAAGTAATTTGTGTTT
Organism: Lepidothrix coronata; assembly: GCF_001604755.1. Lineage (NCBI taxonomy): Eukaryota > Metazoa > Chordata > Aves > Passeriformes > Pipridae > Lepidothrix > Lepidothrix coronata. The sequence goes on along the minus strand of NW_016690297.1, from coordinate 2,411,117 downwards.
AGCTTCCACGGTTGTGTAGCTATCACTTCCTCAGAGAACATGTCAGCTTTGGTCTTAGCATTTTAGCTTGTTAAAAAAAATATTACAGGTCAAATGCTTCCTTTAAAATGAAAAGCACAATTTTTGTGCTTAGAATTGGTCTATTTCCTGGTTCTGAGTCAATGTTTGAAAAAAACCCCAAAAAAACAAACCAACAAAAACCAACTAAATTATTTACTTTAGCCCTGGTAAAATGTTGTCCTCTGCAAAAGGATTGGGTGTTTCATTTTTATCATGTGTTGTAAATGAGCACAAATTTCATTTAACGGTTCAAAATATTTCTTAATAACATAATCATAAGAAAGATAAGCTATTTTTTGTTGGTACTTCAGTGTATCTCTTTTCTTAACCAGTGTTCAGTCTTAATTTGAACTAGTGTTACAACTTCGGGGAGTTCAGAGACAGGAAAAAAACTGAAGACAGTGAGTGAAAGCCTTGTTAGATATGTCTGAATAGTCATCATAGTACTTTATAAATACCCTAATTCTTTAAAGTACTTGTACTTTTGGTCAATTTTTTACTTGATTTAGAGCTGATTTAGTTAAGGTAGTCTTTTCCCCCCTCCTTATCTTAGGCAGTCCCAGAGTATGAATTTCTACACTTCTTCTGCTGCCCTTCACTGAAGGAGGGCACCTCGTAAAAGTATTTTTTCTCTTATCAGCTGGTTATTGTGTGTAACATCATCTCTCCCTCACTGCTCTCAGCTGTGCTCTGCTTCAGAAATTGCTGAGGCTGCTGTTACAGGACTGGCTTGCAGCAGAAACGTGGAGGCTGTGTCCTGCCTGCAGTGCTGCAGTGGAAGTAACTGCAAGGTGGGGTTCATGCTCTGGTTTTACCTCTGGTCAGATAGTTTCACTCTTACTGCTCTGTCCTTTCTAATCCTCTTTTATTTGGCATTCGTGTAGAAAGCTCTTCTTGCTTGTACTTCAGGAAATATCTGACATAGATAACATTCTTTGTGTTTTCTTTTGCTCTTACCAGCCATACTTTTCTGTGCTTTGTGCTCCCCTGAATGCTCCTAAACCAAAAATTTTAGACTAACTGCAACTAGTAGAATCTGAATAGTACAACAGGCCTGGTTGTTATCCTACTGCTTGTTTCATTCAGCATCATTGGCACTTGTAATCGTCTCTGCAAAGCTGAGGCTAAAACTGCCTGAAAAAGAAATAGTTTCAATTTTGTCTCTGAATTTTCCTTTTTTTCATAGAATGGATTGGGTTGGAAGGGACCTTAAAGATCACCTAGTTCCAAGCCTCCTACCCCTCCTCCTGATGGAGCAGGTTCAGGGATTCTGAGATCATGCTCCTTGTAGTCTGTTAATTAGCTCTGAGTGCAGGGACAGTCAGGCCAGAAGTCCGGACAGGTTTTGTTTGAATGGTGCTTTGGAATCAGGAATGGCTTGTTGAATAGGATATGGCCTTTTTTTTTTTTTCCCTTTATGCTGTGGTTCTCAGGGTTTCTCAATACTTGTAATTGGGGCAGACTGTAGTATCTGGTTTGCATTTTTGACAAATTTCCTTTTGGGTCCGAGTAAAGTTTAGAGTGTAGAAGCAAACTTCTCTTCTTTGTGAAGAGCCATGAGCCACTACTTTTTCCTGAAACAGTGCTTCCAGAAAAAAAAATAATTCTTACTTTGGTAGTGAAACCAATCTTCAAGGTCGATAGTTCAAGTTTCTGTAGTATCATTTGAGAAGAACTAAATTTAGTATCTCCTATTTTGTTTTGTTTTTTCTTAACTGGGATGAGTAGTGTTTATCATAGGCTGCAAATAATACCTGTTGAAAGATATAACTCTCGTGTGTCAGTGTCTGGTACTGCCCGAGAGTTTGTAATGGAATACATTTATACATTTCTTAGTTATATGGGAGTAATTCTGAAAATCTAGCTGGGCTTTTCTAGTTTGTCTTGAACAAGTTTGAAAAAGGTGATATTCTTTTCTTAGACATGCTGCATTGTTGTTTTAGTAGCTAGCTAGACTTCAAAGAAATTATTTTGGAAAACATTTGTGAAAGGTACAGCCTCGGAACTATCTCATGCTTAATGAGACTTGCACCTTTTATTATTGACTTACATGTATTTTGTCTAAACCTGTGTTTGTAGCAAACTACAGCACATATGAAGATTGAAACAGTATATTGGGACCTTTGGCTTATCCAGAGCAGAAAAGGTGAAAGTGTGTTATCTAATCTATTTGCCTGGTAACAGGGAATCAGTTCTGTCTGCTTATCATGTTTATAAGAAAATTATTACATTTGCATTTGTTTCCTTGCCCAGCTTCTCACTCACTGGAAGGTTTGGATAAAAATGCATATTCTGTTGCTTAATACTTATAAACATATTATTTATAATACATCAATATAAAATATATATTTAAACTACAATATGAAATACTGTGATATGTGAATAATTGTTTCAGAATCCAATAGATGGAGCGTGCAGTCAAAAGTTAAGCTGACGTAAACAACTGTACCAGCTGATCTTGGATGTGATTTCATTGTCTTTGTTGAGGTGCTCCAATCCCGGTTGTCTAATTGTTTTGATCGTACAGGTGTGCAGGGTAGGTGGTTTGAAGAGGTCCCTCTGTTTCAGTGTGATGAAATGAACTGTAGTTATATATTGCATAAACAGAAGTTGGTCTAATGGTTGGACTTATTTGATTCAAGGTAACAGTTTTGCTTGCCGCGCCTGTGTACTGGTTGGGCCACACAGAACAGGCTTGTGAAACTGGTCCAGACTTCAAACAAACAGCTTGTGGGGTTGTAGGGGTTTTAAGTAGTGAACTTACCCAGCACTGTTCCAGTTGGTAGAACAGAGGAAATGAGGCAAGAACTATTTCATCTCCTGGCGGTCATGGCTTAAGATATAATAGGATAAAGCTTTATTTTATTTGAAGTGCTAGAGAGACCAAAGGAAACAAATACAGATCTTAATTTTATACTTTTGAACTTGCTGTGTAGAAAGACATTGTCTTTAAAGCTAGTTGAACTTTCTGCTTTCTCCCTTGTGAGGGTGGTTGGTTTTTTTTTAATACAGTAATTTCAAGGAATTTGTCTGCATTATTCACTCATTAATGTTAGCGCCTTTCATTTATCTTGGAAGTCCTTTGATGAAGTTGTCTGGCTATGAGGAGCATCAGGTTTTGCTTCTAAGAGGAAAAAAGGCGTGCAGTTCTCTTGTCTGTGTCACTGCAGAAGATGAGCCAAAGGATTGAACTGTGGCCTCTGTCAGTGCTGTATGTTCTCTTGAAGGCAAGGCTTCTCCATTAAGGACTTTTTTTTTTTCCTTCTACCATGGCTTGTTAGCTTTCTAAAAGGAGACCTAAGGATGTGACTCAACCTTGCAGAAGGAAGGAAACATGAAATGTAGGCTGTTCTCCTGTTCTGAACTTACAGCAAACCTTTGCAGAGGGCTCTGCATTGTTGCTAAGTAAATGTAGAACAGCTGTACTGGGCACGGCAGGGAAAGCAGGACAGTCTAAGTGTTCCTGGCTTTATGGAAAAGACATTGCATTTAGTGACATTGTGCATCTCAGTAAAACAAAAACAACCTACCTCCTAATTTAAACAATTTCAGTCCAAAAGAGTGTAAAATCCCATTGTTCCTTCCCCACCTTTCTTAGGACGTGGGAACAAAATGCTCTGTATCCTTGTTGGTATGAGAGTTCGAGGTAGTGGATTCAGGTTTACTGACACTGGTGTGCAAACGAGAAGTGTGGGTAGGGGGACGATAATACTACTGGTTCTCCGTTTCTTTAGATACTTGAATCATTTTGTCACTTAAAAATCTGAATATGATTATTCTGTCATCTGTTGTTCCAAAATGAATTTGTATTCAATACAAATTTATAAGCCCAGGTGGCGAGCATAAATATTAAACTTCTTGGTTTATGGTAGTCTTCTTTGTCTAAAAATAGTGTACTAGCTATGGAACAGATGATGTCTTTATTCTGTTTTTTATACAGCTTGTATGTAGTCCTAGGAATGGTATCTTCTTCATGGCAATACTGTAACTGTGGTTTTGTTTTCCCTACACTGGAGGATGGACAATGTACTGAAGTACAGTTTTATAAGTAAAAAAACCAAGAAGAAACCCAAACAAACTCCAAAAAACCCCTGCAAATCATAACTGGTGGTACCTCTGAGCCAAGGGAAAGCCTTGTACAGCTGTGCAAGCAGCTCTCCTGAAAGCTGAGGAAGTGGCAATTCCCAGTACTTTGGGAGTAGGAACAAAAGGTTGGGATGTGATTGAGACTTGGGGTTGATGGCTGATCCAGGATTTCTGCACTATAGGATCGGTCTTGATTTGTTGTGCTGCTTGAGAATCTAGAGTTTGACTCATAGGGTAAGTAAGGAAGGGGAAAACTTCAGGAAAGCAGAAATGGGAAGAGAACAGTTGGCAGAGGATGGACTTTGTTACAGCTGCAGCCTTGAGGGCTTGGTATCGAATTAATGATCTGTTCAGGTGCCACTCAAAGAGTACTGTCGTCCAGGGCACTGAACTTTAGGATTAGATTAAAGAAAATACATGAAGCTACTGCAGAACAACCTTCTTCTAATAAAGGCTGAAGAATTCAAATGATCCAAGCAAAACCCCACCGTACCATTGTTGGTTTTTTCTGCTTGTTTGCAGAGATTGAATGGATTTCAGAAGGTGGTCGACCTAGTTTCTTGGGTAGCAAACTAATATGCATATCTGCTTTCTATAAAATCTGGTCACAGACCAAACTGATGTGTAAGGTGATCGAAAATCTTAGAATATAAAGGTAGTTTGCTAACCTAAATATCTTAGGCCTTGACTTTAAGGAAATCAAAAGGTGATCTGATAAAGGTATATGGAATAAGATATATACCACAGGCTGACAGAATGAGTAACTTTTCTTAATGATCTGAAGTTGGCACCCAGTTATCGGGTAAAGTCAGTGTAAAATAAATCAGGGGTTTTTTTTCCCCTCACAAAGTACCTAATTGGACTGTGACATTTGCTGTCACTACTGGCTGGAGGGGCTGAAGAGATGACTTGTAGTTCAGGCAGTCTTTGCACTATCTCTAAAGGGGTCCTGAGGATACTTCCCTAAATAAATACCTGCTGTTGACCTAGGTGAACACTTGGCTGTTCATTCCTTGTCAAAAAACACCCATTTGCATTTAATAAATCAGACTGTAAAGGGGTAATAGTCTACATTCAGTGTCAAGATCCTTTAACTTTTAAGGAGAAAAGTCAGGACTTTTCTTCATCTCTGGATTTTTAGGAAATATAAAGACAATGAAAAGATATTTAATGAAAAAAACTTTCTGTTAAAAGAAGGATATTCAGCTTTAAGTCATGCTTGAGTTTATAATTTCCGTAAAAATAGAAACAGTCTGTACTTATTCTTGTATCAGTGCTGAAAATCAATGTATTTAAAGGTAGTGGTAGTGCTGGTTGTGATACTGATTGTAAGATTTTTTTGACACCAAAGAATGGGGGGGGAGGGAAGCTAATCAATTTATATTATTCGAGGCCTCTAGATAGAAAATCCTGTACCTTGAGAGATGTTTCTGAAGTAGTCATAAGTCAGGATTTCATGTCCTTCCTGTGGTAGTCTTGGTTATAAAAGATGCTGAATGATTTTCCTATATCATGATTTGGTGTGGAAGGTGACTTTCTAAACCTGCTGATGTGGGGCTTTTGTTAAATAACCCACCATCATTTGCATCAGTCTACTTGTTAGCATTTCTTGCTCTGCAAATTCGAATTTTGTGATGGAGGTAGCTTAAGTTGGAGTCTTTTCTGCTACTATGTCCGGCAGGAGAAACAAGTTAACCTGCTGAATTGATAAGAAACAAGTTCTCCCTCTTTTTCTTTGTGTGAAGCTACCTGTGGTGTTAAAAGTGGGAAGAAGGAAGGGCAGGAAGAAAATACTTGCTGATTAACAGCTTAGTTTGCAAAGAGAATTGCACTTACCCTGTTGGACAGTCTTGTTTAGCATGGAATTGTACAGTTCTGCTTAAGGATAGTGCTGTATTTATTGTGTGGTTACTTTTTTGTGCTGGTGGTGGTTTTCTTCCCTTTATGAGAATGATGTAAAAACTGAATTGTTGATATTGGTCTGCACGAAACTTGAACTTGATGGGTTTTACTGCTTGAAAGTGGGACTTTTCTGCTAGCAGATATAGTTGGTTTTTAGTTACAGTGATTCCTATTTGTACTAAAATACTGTGTAAACTGATTTTTTTATACCCATTTTGGTGGTGTTGCTTTTTCTGAAGATGATAGCCTGTGTATCATTTGGCATGCTACATGAAAAAAGCAAGAGTGAAGGTGTAACAAGAACTTAAATAAAGTAACACAAGCAACTCTCAACTAAACCATGGCTTCCTACCCACTCCCAGCACCCCAATCTCCATTTTATCCCTGTTGCAGGTTTAATTCCATCACCCTAGTGCTGACTGAGGAGAGCCTTGCACCTGCTGGATAGGTTTGGAAAGGTGCTTCTATGCTTTTTCCCCCACTTTTCAAGCCTGCCAGGCTGGGCTAGTGGGAAGGCTATCCCTATATTCCATCAGAGCTCTGGGGGTCCTGTCCTGATGGTGTTGAGTTGCTCGAGACTCAGAACGGTGTTGGAGGGATGTCACAGTCGGAGATGGGCAGCTCCATGGGCAGTGAGACCAAGGCAGAGCTGTAGTGGGAGATGCCTCTGCTGGTGCCACCAGGATCCCTAGGCACAGGGGTGTTGCTGGGACCATCCTGGCTGACCAAGTCCAGTATCATCTCCCTTGGCAGTGTCAGGTGTCCTGCTGGGTCCCCAATAGCTTGGATGTTGTGGGCAGCACAGTGGCTGAGCATGTTGAGGTTCAGCAAGGCCACCTGCAAGGTTTGGAACCTGGGTCCAGGCAAGCTGTGGTATCAGTAGAATTTAGGGGGATGAGGGAATTCAGAGCAGTCCTGAGGAGAAGGACTTGGAGGTATTGGTGGATGAAAAGCTCAACATGAGCCGTCAATATGTGCTTGTATCCTGGAAAGCCAACTGTGTCCTGGGCTGCATTGAAAGCAGGGGGAGCAGCAGGTTGAGACATCCACTTTCATGAGACCTCATCTGGAGTAGTGTCCAGCTCAGGAGTCCTCAGCACAGCAAAGGCATGGACCTGTTGGAGTGAGTCCAGAAGAGGCTCACAAAAACAATTAGAGGGATGGAGCACCTATGAAGGCAGGTGAAAAGAACTGGAGTGGTTCAGCTTGGAGAAGAGAAGGCTCTGGGGAGACCTTAGAGCACCTCCCAGTATCAAAACGGGGATTATAAGACAGATGGGGACAGACTTTTTACATGGGCCTGTTGCAATAGCACAACTGAGGCCAGATTGAGACTAGATATAAGGAAGAAAATTTTGCAATGAGAATAGTGAAACACTGGTACAGGTTGAGAGAGGTGGTAGATGCCCCATCCCTGAAAGCATTGAGAGTCAGGTCTGAGCAACCTGATCGATTTGAAAATGTCCCTTGCCATGGCAGGGGGTTGGACTAGATGACCTTTACAGGTCCCTTCCAACCCAAACCATTCTGATTCTGTGCTTCTCGGCAGTGATGTGTTGGGAAAATCTGTTTTGAGATGTTTCTCTGGTCTGGTGATGTGTGTTGATTTTGCATTATGCATTCATGGTCTGAGTTGCCTGTTTGGTCTTGTTGTGTTAAGGGTGAGGTGAGTAGTTCATCAGAATCAGAACAACTTAAAGCAAGTTAATTTTTGGACTTGTGAATGTTTTGATCAGTTGTGCAGCTTTTACAGTCCTTTACTATTAGTAAAGAAGCAGCAGTTGCACAAACACATAGCTGAACATTCTCAACCAGCAAAATTGAAATGAATTTAACTTTTTTCCTGGCTAAAACCAATGAACAGTTTGTCCTAATCTGAAGTCTATCCAAAGGCAGTCAATAACATTGTCGAGGAAAGGTAGAATTTACTCACCCTCAGGTACTAATTGTGATTTATATTTTCTTGTGACACTGTGCTGCTAGGGAAAGTAGCCTGGGAAACTACAGGTGTATGTAATGCTGACAGTTGGTGGAATATCCTAAAGATCCAAGATTTTATTGATTTGCATTTCATGGTAAACGTAAACCCTACCGAGAAGTTAAGGAGGACATCCTTCCGTGTTCAGATTTCTTTCAGACTAGTGTTGTACTTCTGGTCTTTTCAGAAGTATGTTCAAAATGTGATGTGTCTCTGCATTACGGTCATTATTTAAGACCATGGTTTACTAACCTGGTCTTAAAGCAAACTTGAGTTTCAAGTACTGGCCTCCCAGATAGTTCTGACAGACTATTCTTTTTAAAGAAAATTGGAAACCACCATCTTTGTAGTGGTATATTCACAAAGAAACCCAAATTTGAAAATGTGTCTTAGTATAAAACTGACATAAACTGTGTATGTACATGGAATGGTAATTTGGCAAAAAAAAATATTTGTTAGTGACTTCTTTTCAGCTTACCAGAATTTTGACTGCAGCTTTTTGTGCACGTGTGTAAAGATGAGCAGGAAATGACACATGGCAGATCATTTTGTGGCTACTGTTAAAGTAACTGGCTTAGTCCTATAAAGGGTATCTGGGGAAATGAAAAAAAAATTTACACATTCCAGCAAATTCTTTTTGCTGTTATCTCTGTTGTACATGGACAAAGTACCTTTTCCTTTTATATCTCAGCATTCATTAAACACCATTTGGTTAGATCTGACTTTAAATGGCTACATGGAACACTATCTCACGAGAATGGAGAGAATTTTTCATCCCATGATACCACTGAAAGTGGTGTTAAGTAGAAGGACTTGGCTCAGCTGTATGAAGGATAGCGTGAAAGGTTAGAAAAAAAAAGGAAAGAAACCAAACCAAAACTCAACTGATAATAAAGCTCTGGTTTTTCAACTCAGAAGGCAAGATGGTCTCGCTACAAAAGCATAGTGCTCATGGTGGCAAAGCTGAGTTTTCTGGGGAACTTCTGAGTATTTGACAACTTGATGCTGTTGCAGTCTAAAGAGTAAAGCAAATGGGAGAGAAATCTTGGTTTATTCTTAGGAGTTGGGAGGAATTGTGTTGAATAAACATGCAAAGTACAACCAAAATCTGTTTGAGTCCATAACAGTAACGTGTTGACTGACTGTCATGCATTTTGTGTTGAGGGCTGCGTGTGCTTGGGATTGGAATTAGGCTGAAGTGTGAATTAGTGTGAATGGCAACACCTTTGGAATAAAAGGTGGTTGATGAAAAATTGCAGTTTTGACTCCAATCTGCAAGCAAGAAAGTTGACATTGTTTTTAATGGTTAGATGGAGGGAAAATGTAAGTGTATACAGATATTAAATCCTACAAGTACTTGACAGGCAGAATTTCTCTCTTGTAACACAGACATTGATGGAAGTTTGACTTTGGTGAAAAGACAAGCTGCTACATAACTACAGCTGCTTTCTTGGAACTAGTTGCAATTTTCTTCTCAATTACAACATGGCTTTAACTGTGTTCCTGGCATGATGGCCTTCTCCCCCTGCCCAATTTTTATAATGTTGTTTTTTTTTAATTTCCTGCTTTCTCAGAGCTAACCTTTCTGTGCTGTACAGCAATAAAAGATCTGTCTTCTTGTGTCCCCTGGGAGATAATGGGAGCAGGTGATAAAGTGGTTAATATTGCCTCCTACCACTGCCTCTGTCTAGTAGCTCCTTCTAAGCTTAAATAAATTTGTAGCAGTTCTGTTTGGCATTTATAGTTCATTACATTAATTTTCAATTTCAGGTTTTTAAGTCTGAACGTCTTATATCTCAGGGCTTTTCTTCTCACAGTATCAGCCTTGTAAAGAAGTGGCAATAATTCTTAATAATCCAATTTCAATAAACTGTTGTCACTGACAAGTTACTTGTAAGGGGGACCTGAAAGGGTTATGTCTTATGAAATTCCATCATCCTTCGTGCTTTCAGATGTGGGGTTTTTTAAGGAAAAAAAAAAGCTGATAATTCAGGCCAACTGATCTTATTTTTTGTTGGAAGGACAAATGGACATTTTCAGGTCTGATAATAGAGCAAATCTTTAAGCTAGGAACCACTTACTGTCTTGCAGATACCTCTTAAAGGATGTCCTCCCATCGAAGTTGTGAAGGCAAATGCTTTAAATAAAAGTTTGGAGATAAATTTAATCCTGTGATCTTTGTCACAAGCAAACTCCACTGTCAGTGAGATTCAGGAGTAACATGGGATTGATTGCCCTGATGCCTGCCTTTGAATTCTGTATAGTTGTGTTATTTTAATATTAATTTTATATGTATTTTAGAATATAATGGGACACTCAACCTACAAGAAGGTATTGAATTCACCCTTTCTCTTTGCAGATACTTGTTCATATATGTACAACAAAATTGTTTTTTGCAGATTGTATGCTATCTCCTCATTGAAAGCAAGGAATGATATTCCTTGATTTTTTTATCTCCTTTCTGCCAAGGAAAGGAATAAATTGCCAAGGCTTCTTTCCCAATGAAGAATACTTAGAGAATGCATTTCTTTGTGGTTATAGCTGTAGAGAGACAGTGTGAATTAAAGAATGTTTTAAAACTGAAAGTACATTAATCTAGACTGACTGAGCAGATATTGGATCTTGCTTAACTTCTCCTTTTAGTCAAGTAACAGTGGTAGGCTGAAAGTCTGCCTGCACTTAACTGTGATACAGTACAGCTGTATAAATTAATGTTTTGAGTAGTTCTGAATTGAGAGATTTATAAGAACAAGGCTGGTAGCTGCAGATACTTCATTATCCCCTCAGGTAAGTTCAAAGACAACCTCATATTTGAATAATTTGTCTAGGGACTTGCTTCCATATACAGAGATTTCTCCCAGACTTGTACTATTTTGGCCTGGTCTCTTATCCTCAAATACTTGTAGGACAGTTTTTTGTCCTTCCTAACTAAGCTGAGGCTCTGGAACTGCTTCCTCTTTGCCTTCAGAAATGGAAAAAAAATGCCTTTGCACGTGGACAGGTTTTGGTTTCTTTAACTTAGAATAGAGTCTGTTTTAGTCTCTGAGTATCTATTCTGTAAATAGGGAAAAGTAGACTTGGTTAGAATTTTTGAAAGCAGAACCAAAATCTTGAAGCTCGGCCTCTTCAGAAATGCTTGTTTTCCCTTAAAATACACAGTTAGACATTTTATTTTAAAGAGTAAACAGACCAGAAAGAATTTTTTTTTATCCTTCAGCACAGAGCTGCACACTGAGGAGAAGGCTGAAAGCTATGAATTTGCATGTTGGGATTGGCGTTTATGGTGGTGACTTTAAACTGTGTTGCAACTCTTGAGTACTTTACTGATTTGAATATTTCTGATAACAATGCTTCCAAACCATAGAAGCCTGGTGAGGGTGAGGAAGCATGCAGCTTGATGGCAGATTCAAAATCAGCAACAGTGGCACAGATTATATAACTTATTAAAAACTTTGTTAAAACTTAGGCTTTCAAAATGTTTCATAGTTAAGAAAACTTGGGGGAACTCTGATTTCTGATGAAATGTAGCAATAAGTTCAGATTAAACCACTAAACTATTACATTGTTTTTTTGTAGAGCATGTTTCTAACTGTCAAATTGTGAAGGATGCTGATGTGGCTGAGTGAAATTTAGAGTACTTTTTGTGCAAAGAGTGAGATGTTTAGGGCTCACTACCTCACTTCTTTTTTTCCATTGGAAATAACCTAAAATGGTATAAGATGTGAAACGCATATCCAATATTTAAGCATTTTGTTCACTCCCTAGGACACCTAATGGAACCTGGCATTCATAAAATTGATGGCATGAAATATTAATTCAATTTAAACCAGAAATTCCAAAGCTACACTTCTTTTGTGGGTGCGAGACTGCAGCTTTGTGGGAGCCTAAGGTACTTTAGAGTATAGTGACTATATTAAAAAACTTCCCATCAACAGAAGCATTCAGATGAGTAGGATGGATCAGGTATATCCATCAGTGGGCTGGTTTCTGTCTGTGTTTCTCTTTCTGCCCCTCTCCACCACCCCTTTTGTGTCACTATCTGGTCTTAAATAAGCTGCTTTTTACCTTGTGTGTCTTTTAAACTTTCATGTCATTCTGTGTAAGTGTGACTTAATCCTACTTGAGTTTGTATACTGGGGAATGATCCTGTTTGCCATTCCCCTGCTCTTGCAGATGGACATATCCAGGGAAGTGAAGTGTTCTACATTTGGTCTTACGGATATGGGTTTATGACAATAAACTAGAAAGAACTGCAGTTGGAAGGCTGTTGAGAGTCTCTGCCTTTAGGTAGTAAGTTTTATTGGCTAGTAGAAAAGTTATAGCTGTGTTTTCTGAAATAAATCTGCTTCAGTGGCTTGGCACTACCCCAATGTACCTTTTTGGAAAAGTGATCCCTTGACATAAGTGAGTGCTGAAGCAGCTCTTTCCCATTACAGGCAGAGTGCTCAGTGGAAGAAACTAAATGTCTGTAAAATGCTGTTTGATAATTTGTTATGATAATCAAAACTTTGGCAGTATCTACAGGAGTTTAAGGTTAGAAAGCAGCTGTTCCTTCCTTGGAGTTTAGTTTCCTACCATGCACTGCTCTCGTGGTGCTGCGTATGTGCACCAAGGCAGCGCGTGAGGCTCCAGAAACTGCCTTACAAATATGGGGTTTCTCGCAACTAGCGTGAATTAATTCTCATAAATGTTGTGTTCAAGCATTAGCAGGATGTGACAAGTCTGTGCCTGAAGTTACAGGTTTTGAATCCACTTCTCGTGGCAGTGGTACATTTTATTTGGAGGTTTCAGTGTTGGCAAAGAAACTGTAGCTGCTTGTGCCCTCTGCTATCTGTTAAGAATGTGACATGGAACCAGAGTTAGAGATGCCACCTCTGTGAACTACCATTGTTTCTCTGCCTGAGTTCTTGAGAACTTTTTTCACATTCTCATGAACTGCTTAATAACTTCTGTGATAACTGTGGTGTTCTTGATCATGGAAGATACTCTGTCTGAGGAACAAACCAAGAAGGCCGTTTTACTTTTGTAAGTGTGGTTTATTTTTCAGATTATTGTTATATGAGAGGGGGATAGAATTTTTGGATCCTGATAAATTTGAGCACAAATTTATCTTTGACTCTAAGGCTCCTTCCATGGGAGCAGCTTTTTCTATAAATTTGATTTAAATACACCTAGTAGAATGCAAATTATACTCTTACACTCAATTTTCATCTTAGAAAGTTGTCTCAGTTTAGGTTCAGCATTGTTTTTAATAAGTTTGTTCTAAGTAGAAGACACTTTTTAGGACATTCCTCTGTAATAATCCATCAGTAACCAGTGTTGCAGTTGGTTGACCTGGATGAAACATTTTCCCCTCTCAAACACATTGTGTTTAACATGTGCATCTTTTTGGGGTTTTTAAATTATTTTTATTTGTAATCTCTGTAAAAAGACAATTTGATCAGCAGTTTGGAATATTTGCATGATTTTTTTTTAATTATTATTCAAAGTAGTCTTAATAAAAGATTTTTTGGGGGGCAGAACTATAATGTACATATTGAAGTGAAGTTACTGTTTGTTATGTCCAGGATTAGACTGGACTGTCTCAAGTGATTAGTTAACTTCTTACTGTCTGTAGGGCCTTATCTTAAAGGCTTAAGAAGCTCAAGTATTCAGCAGTAAAGCAATAACTTCCATTATTTTTGAGGTTGATGGATGAGAGTTTAACAAGAATATCTTTGTTAGACAGGAATGCAGTGTCTGATTTTTGGAGTCTGTACTGCTTCAGCAACTTCTGTCTGTAACATGATGTAGTGCAGAGATTTTGGAGGTGTTCTGCATGTGTGCCTCACCCAGTGTATCCTCACTGACTGCCTTGAAGGGTCACTAAATAGCCTCCTCTGTGCTTACCCCCTTCAAGATTCATTCATTGCTGCCCTTAGTAACTCTTGGTGTAGCAGAATTCAAAGACTGCACACCTGGCTAAAGTCCTGCTCTGCTCAGTGTTGGATGTTTTGCCTCATCACCAAGAAAGATAAGATGAGAAACTGGGGCACAGCAACGTTAATTACCTGGAAGCAAATAGGAAGTCTGTAGTAAAAACAGGGATGAAATGCGTTTCCCTGTTAACTGCAGTGTTAGACTGAGATTCTCTATCTGAATGATTCCTAATAAAACATCTTTATAAGATAGAAGCAAGGTTAGTAATAGCCTGTGGAACTCTTTTAATTTCTCTACAGTGATACGTTAACTGAAAGTACATCCAAGTGAAAACCTTTCATTCTTTCAGATCTGGAAGATCTTAGTCATTGTTGATGGATTTGGTTTTTTGGTTTTTTTTGTACTATTTTTGCTGATACTTGTATTTTTAAGCAAATAACTAATTTTCCACAAAAATATGAGAGATGGGGGCTGAGAAGGCCAACATCCATTTCTAGATTTGAGTGGTAAAATAATGAATAAGTTAATGTTTGTCTTGTCTTAATCTTTAAAAACCAGACTAATTTTTATTGAAAGACAGAAAAGCTACAGGAAGCCTCTTGATCAGCCAAAGGGGTTTTGCATTGCTCTTTATGGAGTCAGCCACCCTTTGTTATTGTGCTTTCTGTGGTGCTTATGGCAGTACCATAAGGCAAAAGTAATTTTGTAGTTTAGCCACGGTGACAAGCATATCTTTATTAATGAGATTTATTGTTATGTAAGTCTTCTCACTTCCTCTGTCTTGTTTTTGTCATATTCCAGTATTCAGAGATTGCTGGAAAATGTCTGCTGTGTTGGAAAGTTCCTGCTACAGGAGGTTCTGCTATAAGAACACCCATAAATCATCCAGTTCTTTGGCACTGTCTTTGCCACATGAGATGTCCCTGATAAATTGTGTAAGTTCATGTATAGCAATGCAAATAATTCCATAGTAGGTAATGTTTGTTCTAGCTCATGCTGGGCACAGCGACCCTCACACTAAACCCTGTCTATTGTGAAAGTTAACTAGCCTCACTTATTCTGAGACTCCTTCCCACACAGATGATATGGAAGCTTTCTGTAGTTGAAGCCAGCAAGGCTTCAGTCAGTCCTGTTACAGCAGATGATTTAACTTCTCTGAGTGCTCTTAACTCTATGTGTGTGTGTGTAGCCTTTTCCTGTCAGCAGCCAGACACGTATATGGTGTGCAATTAATCTGTGCATCTGTACGCCATCCAACACGCCCTGTAGGCACTGAATCATAGTCCTTGAACAGATGAGTACTACAGCACCACGTGACAGATCCAGTTTCTTCCTAGAAGGCATCGATGGTGCGTGTGCACGCGCTTTCATTTATACCTCTCGCCAAGCTGGAGTTTCCTCCTGGGCTTCTGTTACACAACTCTTGTCACACTTTTCCGGTTACCGTGTCTCTGAACAGCTCAGGAGCCTCTGCCTTCCATTTGGTTGGACATTAACCTCATACGTGGCGCTGCCCATGCTCTGATTGCACGGTGTGGGAAGGGCCCTGTGGGTTTCTCCTGAAGGAGCAGCCTGAAGCACGATCCGCCTGTAGAGCAACTCTCTCATCATGTGGTTTGATGGAGTCCCTGATCTAAATTTGGAGACTGCAAAAGCCAGGCACCTTGATTTCAAGTCTGATTACGCTTATTAGTACAATTTATCCCTGTTATTCAGTGGTACTCTTGAACCTGGTGGTCCTAGGACTTTTTTGTGATGCCCGAAGTCCTTGTACTAATGATACTCTTTTTGTGTGTGTATCCACTTGCAAATTAATGGTTAGGAGGTGAAGGGAAGCTGCTATATATGCATGTCTGCTATATATGCTATATATGCATGTTGGAGTTTTACTTATGTACAGCAACTTCGTGTCTACCAGAATTATGCTGGCCATGATTCCCCAATTTTATGTGATACAGTTCCTTTGCTTCTTGTGTGTATTTAATTGAGTTTTATGGCTGCATTTCTTCGTAAAAAACTCTATGTCAAAATCCATTAGTCTTCAGGTAAGTCTTTCTAGCCTTATTGTAGCAAAAAAGCTTTGTAGTGTGACAAGTCTCTAAATAAAAATAATTTTTTTTTTATTTGACCTCTGTTCCAGGATAAAGTTTGAGTTGAAAAGCATGAACTGATTCCCTTGTTGCAGTCTCTAGAACATGTATGTGACTATTTGAGTGTTGGTGTTTGTTATTTCACTTAAGCAGAAAAATGTAAGACTTGTTCGTAAATGCTTCCTTTGTTACTCCAAATACAGGGTAATATAGAAAAATTGTTGTGCTCTCTCAGTGCAGACCTAAATAGGAGGATGTGAGAGCGTAAGAATGGCTTAAAATTCATCAGATTTCCTGTGCAGAAACAGGAGTCCAGTTGCCTTTAATGTCTCGCTAGTGAGAAGCGGATGTAAAAGCTGAGACAGCCTACAGACAACCTTCTGGGGGTAAAGCTTCCTAGTCCAAGGTCTCAGAACATAAGCTTTGCAGTATTTTTTTTTTTTTAAGCAAATATTGGTTCCTAAAAAGATCATTCAGACTGCTTAAGCTAAGAGCTTAAACTATTTACACATCAGATAAAGTTAGGTACTGTAAACATCGCTAAGAGCTGGAACTAATTCCTGCCTCTCTGTAGAGTAGATAACAAGCTTGTCTAAATCCAGAGGAATAGGAAACAGGAGGGGAAAAAAAAGGATGTATTGACCAACTGTCCAGAGCTGGGGATTCATAGCATCTTTCCTCTGCCCTTCCCTGCTCTTCAGAGGTTTTAAATGGTAGACATAATAACCTACTGATGGTAGCATAAGGGACACTTCACTCTACCCTCTATTTGAGGAGTCTTTAATTCATTGTCTACCTGTGAGCCAAGCTGGTGCCTCTCTTCCAGCTGAGACTGGGACACTTTATGAGTAAAAATATGAAGGACGCTGAAGCTGGGACTTGTTATGAATAGGGGTTTAAGGTGTGCATCCAGGAAAGACTAAGCACAGCAGAGCCTGGTGAGAAGGAATTTTGTGAAGTAGGGGAAAGTCTTTTGTGTGTAGTCTTTGCTTACAATAGATCTCTGTCCAATGGAAATCTTAAACTGTGCTTGGAGTTGGGATACGCAGCTTCTATCCTATGGTTACGAGCCTTAACTTATTGAAGGGTTTGTGTAGCTTGCTCATAACTTTAACAGCTAAAGCTCTTAGAAAGCAGAACTCCTGGTCTGCTGACTCTGGTCACACAGGGACCTTTTATTGTGGATAGCAGAAGAATTAGGACTGGTCTGATGTTGATTCCGTGGGGTAATTCCTGGTTTCTGCTGCAACATAATTCGGTGCCTTGGTCGAGTGTTGTATATCCAAGGAGAAAACATACATTAACTGAGATCTGAGGTCAAAAGATACGTGGTGCCTGTACTTGAGAGGGAAGAAGCATTCCAGGTTGTTCCTGTTCTCTGTATGACAAAAAGTAACTTGCTCCTGACATTTCTGAGTAAGTTTGTATGAGTTACATGATCTGAACTTGATTGTCTTCCTCCTTTGTATTGTATCAAGAACATTCTCTCACTGGGAGTAGGAAAAGATTAGTCCTGTTTCAGTCTCTGTGTAACTGTATGTATATGCCCTTTTCAGCCTGCTATGGAAACCTGCTCTGTAACTAATCTGGAGAACATGTCATCTGTGTGCTGCCTCTTCATCTCTAAGTTGAGTCACTCTAAGGGCTTTAGTCACTCTCTAAGGAGTAGCTCTGTTTTAAAAGGGAACTGGAGAAAATACTCATCATGTTTTTTCTAGTCCAGCATCAAATATATTCTTCTCTGCCCATAGTTAAACTTTAAGCCTGGCCTCTATAAGAGTATTCAGATGATTGGCATCATTACAGTTCCAGTTCCACATTTGTCTTTGAAACAGAGGAATAGGCTCATTATATGGCTAAATGGAATAGATATTTAGCAATTTCAGTTTGGTTGGTTTTTTACATAAGAGCTACCTTCTTATTGCTGCATTTACAGTAAATATAGGCATAGGTTCCTGAGCTCCAAGAAGCTGGGTGAATAAGGGCTTGAAGGTAAGTCTGGTGATAGAACTTCTGCAGTGTGAGCAAACTCTACTGGAACTGAAGCATGCACTATTCCCAATTGTAATTAATAAATAATTTTTAAAAAAAGGTGATAAGGGTAGTCACCTGCTAGGATTCAGTCCTTCTGTAGTACTTAGAGTTATTTTGAAAAACCTGTGTTTTTAAGGGAAGTTGCTAAACCATGCCACAGTACTGAACTTGAAATATCAAGTCCAGTATTTGAAAGCTGCAATACGACAGGAGAAAGTATTTACAGATTTACAGACTTTGGAATAATTATCAGAGGAAAAACTGGTCAGTGCTCTGTTGGTAAATTATACTTCAATGAATGCATTGTGTTGGGCTGATAATACTTTAAACCTGTGACAAATGTTTGCTGTGGGACAAAGGAAGGTTATGTGTGTCTTTTCCCTTCGTGTCTTTGCAACTCTTAATGAACTGGACGATCTTCATTTACACACAAAATTAGCTACTGGTACGTTAATATGTTTTGTTGTTTTGTAGATCAAACCTATAAAGAACAGCATGCTTAAATCCTGTAACTGATGCTGTTCTGGTGAATGAAGAAAAGTAATAATTTGATGTTAAAAATGGTCAGGGTGTCACTAGAGTGCTATGGTGTTACATGGAAACAGAGCTATAGTCTTCCGGAGGCAGATAGTCTAAACTTTGGAATGTGTCTTAGCATCAGGGTTATTAACTGTATGATGTACAGGTGAAGCTCAGACTATTGAGTTTTAGTGTAATTACTTTGATCTTAAACACTTGGTTTCATTTCTGTCCTGGAAATAAAGGAATGAGAACTTACTTTTTCAGCTGTGTAGAAGTAAATTTGGAGATTTTTTTCATAGTTCTCTGACTACCAATTTCTTCAGATCACAGGAGAATTTCCTCTTTCAACTGAAAATTAAAGTTTTGGCAATATGTGTTTGTAAGGGAAAAAGTAGTCTGTATCATTTTAGTGAGCTATAAAATTCTCGAGTTTTGCTTGTCATGGAACTATCTGTGAATTCTAGTATTTGTAGGTGTTCCTATTTTTGTAGGACACTGATTATGTTGCTTTCTGCCTCTTCTTTTGTAGCTGCCTTATTATGAAGAGTAGCCTGCCAAAAGCTCTGCAGGGATTATTTTGACTGCTCAATGTATGTGCTGTGTTATGACTGACAACAGAATTGTTTGTAAACTACCATAAACCTTCTGACACTTAGTTATCTTTATGGCTTATTTTTTTTCTTTACCTCATTTTGTATACTCTGCTTTTCAGATATCTCTTATCATGGGCTGTTGTCTCTAGCTGTCTGTTGTGTCAGGGAGGATACATCACCTTGAATCCACATTGCTGTCTCTTCTATGCATCCTATGCTTTGAGCTAAGCAAAATCAAGCACAGGCAAAGAGGATGTATGTAATGAGGTTTTTAACTGTGGTTCATGTCTATACAACAGTGTTGGGCATACAGGCTACTTGGAGAGGTGGAGTTACTCCTAAATGTACTTCAGACAAAGCTTTTGAGTTGAAATAACCTGCATGTTAAGTTGTGAAATCTAAATTTGTCTGGGCCTTTGAAGAGGCGCCGTGTAGGTTACCAATAACAGAGGAAGTGAAATGGCATCTCAGGCCACCCCAGATGGTCACTTCAGTAGTGTCCTTGAGAGGAGAAGTATCCGACTGGAGCAAGGCAGAGACCAGGAGTGTGTGTTATTGGGTCAGCGGTTGAGGGTTTGGGCAGAATTTCAGGACAGATTTTGACCTGTTTCCCTCTGCATCTCAGCCCTGAGTCATCCCTGTAACCTGCTTGTGAAGACTTGTAGCCAGCTCTGACACAGGGCTTACCTGGGCTGTGAGTGGCAGACTTGCTTTAATGGTGGCAAAGACTGCAAAATTATTTATGTTAACTTCAAGCCCCTACATAGAAGCTGCTGTATCTGATGGTTACTGCCTGTTTTGCCACAGTATTTCAGCAAACTCTTATATGGAGTACCCTGAATTTCTCAGTATAACCCATTACCTCATATGTTAGTGGCTTTGCCCTTCTCTCCTGAGGACACAACCATTAATAAATTTCTCAGAAGTCTTCTTCCTTATAGCTTAAATGAGTGCAAAACTTGGAGGCCTGAGAATCAGTGGCTGTGACTCTGCCTGTTGGAACATGTACACCCGAGAAAAGCGAACACTGAGATTCACAGAAGGCTCTTTGCATCTTCATGGTTAATGGTTTTCTTGAGCATGAATTTTATATAGAGCACGAGATTTAATCAGGTGCTGTACTTCAGAGTTTAATTCCACCTTCCCCTTAAGTGACAGAACTAATGAAATAAGGGATGGTCACTTAAATGAATAGATGAAGTCTCCCTAATTTAGCAGTAACAAGTGGGTTTATTGTCTGCTTCCTTCTTTTGAACTCACCATCCTATAAAGTTATGCCAACACAGTGTGTGGAGGGCAAGCAAGGATATCTCCTGGGAATGAGCTTACTCTTTTGTTGTTCACCTGCTATTCTCATTAGCCTGTCAAAGAAACTGTGTTAATTTGCTCCACAAAGGTCTACTGAAGTTGAGAAAATTAGTTTGTGAACAAATTTTATCTGAAAACTAAGA
This sequence comes from Lepidothrix coronata, assembly GCF_001604755.1. Taxonomy (NCBI): domain Eukaryota; kingdom Metazoa; phylum Chordata; class Aves; order Passeriformes; family Pipridae; genus Lepidothrix; species Lepidothrix coronata. The sequence continues at coordinate 2,390,482 of NW_016690297.1, read as the reverse complement.
TGGCACCTAATTTGTTTTTTCTCAGCTGTGTTATTTTTGCCATAGGTTACAGTTTGGGCATCTGTTTTTTAAAAAAAAAAAAAAAGCTCTCCTGACAGGTTTTATGGACTGAACTGGATTAATCTAGATCATGTATAAGGAATTGTTGCCTTGAAAGCTGTAGAGATCTTCCAAAGGGATCACCTGTCTGCAGCTTTCTCTGTGTGATCCCACTCCAGCACCCTGTGTTTCCCACATGCAGTGCTGCTCCTGGCCAGCGTGCCTGTGCAGCAGCCTCTTACCTCTCCAGTTCCTCCTGTCACACCAGGCTTTATTCTTTGCCCAGCACTGGCAGATGATGTAGTTCCACTGCTCATGGATGTTTCCATGATCCCTCCAGTCCACTGTTACCTACAGCTGTTTTGCAGGTTGAGTTTTCATATCCAGAATTTGCTCCACAGCTGTTGCTGCTGCCACTTGCTTCCCTTTCTCACCTAAAGGCCAGTCTGCAGGAACGGGTTGCCAGGGAGAAGGAACTACAGCATGGGAAATGCTGAGCAACCAGGACTGGGATCAGTGCAGGACTGGAGAGGCAGAAGAGTCTCCAGCAGGCTTAGGTATTGCTCTCAGTAAAACAAACTCCTGCATGTGTCTTCAGGTAGTTAAAATCTCAGAGATTGAACCATTTGAATTTGGCAACGTGATTCTGTGTGCGTTGGTCCAGTGGAAACATAACAAAATTTCTGTTAAACAAAATGATCAGTCATGCTTGGAAAAAAAATCCATTTCGTGGTCCTGAATAGGAAGCTTTTCATACTGTAGTGTAACAGGGAAGGAAGTGTTTTTGTGGAATATGTTGAAGGAACTTCCACATGTGGCATTGCATAAATGGTCACTCAGGCAGCAGGGCTTCCAATCCTGTTACAGGATGTAGGAAGTGACAGAACTGCTCTGCTCAGCTCTTGCCAAGCAGCATGAGTGGAAGGACCTTATGGCTTCCATTCAGAAGTTTTTAAGTGAATTGTTAACTTTATACATTTCCCTGTAGAGGACCGTAAATGAAAGGGATTGAAATTGGGTAGTAAAACAATTGTTAAAAGAAAGCCTATGCTTTTAACAGAGTGAATAAGGTGTTTTGGGTGTTTTTTAGATTTCTCCTTCTGCTGGAGAGAGAAATAGTGCTTATTATGACATTTACAGAAAAAAAAAAGAAACGACCACATTAATTTGGCAGGCACTTGCTTATCTCAGGTGCTGCCTTGATACAAATTGGCAGAAGTTATTGTTTTTTAACATTTTTCTCTCTTTTTTTTTTTTTTGCTTTTCAACTCTCTGTTGCAACTGTTTGCTTCAGTGTAGCTGTGAATAGGATCCCTTGATTTTATTTGTCAATTAAATTTTGCATAGTATCTCAGAGTACTTGCTCTTCTGAGCTGTGCTTTTCAGGTTGCAAGTTTTTCCTTTGTGGAGAGGGCAGGAGGCAATGGGTGGTATCTTTTGATGGTAGTTTTCACTGTGACTAAAATCATTCCCCAGCCTTGACACTTCATAGCTCTTCCCCTTCCCTCCGTGCTTCCCAAGCAGGGACAAATCAGTGATGTTATGGCCTTTGTGACTGGAAAATTCACTGCAAAGCAACGTATTTTTTGTCAAATGCTTGTTAATCAGGATTACCTGATGAAAGAGGAACTGCTGGTAGCTGATTAAATACAAATTAACACTGAATTTTTCATGCCTCTTCAGCTGGATTTGAAATGACAAGACAGGGATTTTATATTTCTAAAACAAGTTTGTGCTAAAAACAGATGCATTGCAGAATCTGCCTTTGCTGTAGACACAGAAAAAGAATTGGAGTGCAAAATGAGAAGATCACTTTTTGAAAGAAACCTTGAGATGTGACATATTAGAAGGGTGGATTCTGGTACCAGGAACACCCGAAGTAGGAGCAGCAGTGGTTTTACTGGAGACAGGTTAAGTGGCAACGCTCAAGTATTTAAATTAGCTGAAATCCCTCAAACAGAAGCAACCTACAAAACCTCAAAGGGATAAGGTTTATGAACCTTTCACCACGATAGAAAGGTGCCAGTTTTGACCAGTTCATCATCCAGTTACTGTACTAAAAAAGGTAGACTGCTATAGAAATCTGCTCCAAATTAACTTAAACACCCTTCGAATGCTTGCAGTGGAATCTCTGCTGCATTTCCATAGGAAATGCTGTTTTGTCTGACCATACAAATAATGTTTTTTTTTCTAAACTAGAAGATTAGTTTTGAAGCAGGAAATCCTGGTTAACATACAGAAAGTTCAGAAAGGTAAAAACTTTCACTGGCTGCATTTTTCTTTAACTGATGAAAACTGTAGCAATGAAGCATTTTTTCCCTGTGTGCAATGTGTATATATATAACACTGTAAATAAAGCTTGAACAGAGACCTACTTTTTTTCTGCTGCAATTATGTGTAACTTGGCTCTGTAATGCAGAGATGTAATGCTCTATTTTTTGTGCTGTAACTATATGTAACTCAACTCGGTAATGCTGAGATGCAATGCTCTATTTCTGATGCTTGTGATCATGGCTGGCTAATGGCCTTACTGACTGAGGGTTTGTAAGGATGCCTCTCCATTCACTTGTAATGTCACTTCCATAAAATAACAAGTGTTTTTGAAATTGATGTGTTTTATTTGCATTCCTGAGGAATTATGTAGGTTCCTTGGCACTGCAGGATCAACTTTGATTTACCCCTGGCACTGGCTTATGTGATGGAAATGGTATATATTACTTGTGTTTAATGGGATTCTTCTGTTTTTTCAGATCTGAAGACGAGCTGCTGCATTGATTATCTGAAGAAGTCTCTGTTAAGACTGCAAGAAGAGACTACCAGCTGGTAAACATTTCCTTAGGTTTCTTTTCTTGTAGAATGTTTCTTAGTTTTCCATAATATTTTAGGCCAAGAAGTACAAAGTATTTTTGTATATATTTTGAATCTGTTGAAAGCAAAAAGTAGCTCATGCAATATTTTTTCTTTCTAACTGTCTGTAGCTTACCAGACAAAAGACTCAGTAGCAGTGGATAACATGTGGGTATTTAAACTGGAATACAAATTGATTAGATTCCTGTTCTCTCGGTAGGAGAAGAAAGACTGGCTTTTTTCCTGTATTGGCACATTAAACATTGTCTATTTGCCTTTTTAGCTGAGACAAATACAATGCATCGGTACCCTGTCCTATATAAATATTGTTTGAAGTGTGGTAGTGCAAACAGTGAAACTTCAAATCTGATGCTTCAGAGTCTGGAGAGAGAAGAAAGGAAGCTTTAGCAGAAGTTCAAATGCTTTGGAAGATGCCATTAATGTGCTTGTAATTGTTCAATGGCTGCTTGGTGAAGCATAATTTTCACTGAAAATAATATAATAAAACTAAGGATGTCTCGTAATTTCCAGGCATTTAAAGTCGTGTGCAGGCTGCCTGTGGGTTCAGAGTGGTAAAAGGATCATCAGTGAAGAGCTATGACCACTTAACAGCAGTTTGCCAGCCCATAAGCTAATTTGTTGAGCTACGCTATTACAAGCAATCACAAGAAAACATGAGGATTTAGGACATTTGAGTATGTCTTGGTGTTGATAGTGGGTTTTACAACTCACTTTTCAAATAATTAATGTTATGCATGAAGTAGCAGTTTTCCTCTGTAATTATACCTTACTATCTACCTTCTATGAAACTTGAATCCTACCTTTCTGTTTATTTCTACCACTTGAGCTCCAGGGCTTAGTAAACTTGTGTCAAGAGGGTTCTCAGCCCAGAATGGGGTGATGCAGCTGAGTTCAGGGATGAACATGGAAAGAAGCAGTATCCTAGCCAGTAAGAAAACATTGAGCTTTTATCACTTATGCATTTACAGATGCTTTATTAATCTTCACTTACCAGTTAATTTACCTAAATTTTGTGAGCAATTGAGGATAACTTCATGAAGTGTTGTGTGACTGTTGCAGAGAATATTAAACTACTGTGTTCTGTTACTCTGCCAAACCTAGATTAATGATAGGAAAGTTTTGAAGGCTTATAGTGGTCAATAATGTGCACGTTAGAAGTGACATAGTAAAAACAATGTCTGACTTTTTAGTCTTTTTTTTTTTATATATAAAGATGACTTGCATAGTACAGCTCTTTGTGAGTGATAATTTCAACAGCTTTGTTGGCCATGTAAATTTGCAGCTCCTGAAGCTAAAATGCATATGAGATTCCTTTCCAAGTACTTAGTTTGAAAGTGCATGTCCTTAAACTTACAGGGGAAAAAACCTGTGGTGTGTAGTGTGTCACCATTTGAGGTACCAAAACACTGCATAGCCAACATAAGTTTTGAACCATGTTATAATTATCTGATAGTAATTTTTAGGTTATTACTTTAGATTATTTTGATGGTATATGATGTGAATAAATAATGTGTATCTGTCACTAAGTTTGGGTTCATAGCTTGCCCCATACAGAAGACTGAAAAGCCCATTAGCCTAGAAGCAAAGGACCCTCTGTCCTTTTCCCTGCTTTGGCTTCCTTCCCACCTCATCATCTCCCCATTTCTCTCAGAGAGAGAAATTTAACAGGATGGCCATGCTGACTGAACTGGGTAGTTCTATAGTTCTTTGTCTGCAACTGTGGTAAAGTATTTGTCTTAATTCAGTTTAGTTTGTGCTGCACAAACTTGATTTCACTGTCTCCAGCATTAACTTTGATCTGGGAAGACTGGAGTTGAGAGCCTGCTGAGCTCTACTGCATTTTAGACCTGACCCAGGTCTCAGCTCAGGCCCCCAACTCTGGGAACGTGCTGAAAAGAGAATGTGACACACAGATGCTGCATCCCTTGGGTCAGAGTGTGTCTGGTCCTTGAAGTGGTGCAGACTATCCCAAGTGCATGTGAGACATGCATGCCCATCTTATCTGAGTGGTATTTCTTCTGGTTAGGATGTTTCAACTGTCCATTATCACAGATACTGAAGAACATATAAAATTTTAGTGTTTGCCCTATTTTTCATGTATTAGCTGTTCTTTTTCATTATGCTAACTTACTTGTATGGGATTATTTTCCAGAGTATCAGTCATTCAGAAAAGATCTTGATAATTGTCTCCTGCTTTGATGTATAATCTCTGATAATTATTCACTCTCATTTTATAGCGTTATCTCTTATATGCAACTTGAACTTGTTTGCATCCTTGAAGATTTAAAAATCTTTCCACACAACTTAGAATTGTTCCCCTGTAATGATAATAGGGAAATGTTTTGAGCAAACTGATTAACATGTTGTGGAGTCTTTGTTCAAGGACTAATATTGCACTCTTGGTGGATTAACAGGTTTTGCATTTATGCTAATTTTAGTAAATATGAAAACACCTTCAGTATTATGTTTGCAAAGTGGAAGCAAATGCATACCTGTCACTTTATTAATTTTCAGAACTCTTTGTTGTGGCTTGTGTAGCTCTCATAAAAGTAACATTTGTCTGGCTGACACGTCTTTAAATGTTTTGTTTCGTCTTGGGAAGAATCTTTAAAATCTCTTCAGTAACAATGTGAGTCTTTTAGTGTAAAGCCCTTCATATGTGTTAAACTTAAAAAGAGCAGAAAAGCTTGTTGTACCCTTAACTGTGTGCCTGAAAAAGGTTAGAAGTGAAGGATCTCATTCAGAATAGATGCTTTATTGAGTGAGGCCTTATTGCATGTGTTTACAGTCTTCTGTATGGCTTTGACTGTTGGGGAAGTTTATGTAAAGTCAAATGTGCTGCAAAAAATATAAAGTAAGGTTCTGTTTTGTTTTGCTCAGTGCTAAATGTTAAACAAGGAAATAGGTGTTATAAATGTGCAGCTTTTAATGGGTGTTTTCAGAAGGATTTTTTTTTTCTGGGAAACATATGGAATCAACATAGAAAGTGGCGAAGTTACAAATGCTTCTGAGCAACTTGAAAAGCTTTCAGTGCAGAGTCTACCAGATACCAACAGCAGAGTAATATGGGAACATGAAGGTAAAAGAATGTTATAGGTTAGAAATGCGAGGGGAGGAATTTTTCTTCCCCCTTCCCCCACTGTAGGAAAGATGGAGTTTGAATGGAAAGGGGGGGCGATTAGCTTTACAGAAGAACCTAGCTGGCCAAACCGCATTCCTAACGGATGGCCCATCTGAGGCTGGGGGGAGAGGGGAGGAGTTTTGAGGGGGGTTTGCTGGCTCTCCTCAGAAGGGAGAAGTCAGTTTGCTGGGTTCTCTCTCTGGGATGGGCCCAGCCCCGGGCACGGAAAGGAGCGAGAGAGTGCCAGCTTCACCTGTGTGGACAGTGCCATCGTGGGAGATGAGAGGGGAGCCCCGGAACACACAGAAGAGAAGGACAACTCTAAACCCAGGCAGATGGAGCTCCTTCAGCCCTGTAAGGCCATCCATCTACGAGAAGGTCACTCTAAATAAACCTACGTCCTGACGACCTCGCTGCCACCGTCCAAGCTCGCTCGGCCCCAGCAGATGAACCTTAGGATTAAAGGGTGGCCTCAGTTCAGAGCACACTGTGTCTCACCTAAAAAATCCGTTGCACAGGCTCGAAGGCCTTACCTGCATTTGCAAAGCCCTTTATCACCAGCGCGCTTGTAGCAAACGTGGGTAGAGACCTTTCCCTGATCTTCGTTCGCGAAGACTGGCCATGATGATGATGATGATGATCTCTGGGACAGAGATGGGGTAGCTGTCTTTGTCTCCAGCTTGGACCTGCTGCATTTTCATCGGAGAGTTTTTCTGCTCACTGGGAGAAAAAGGAGGAGCCTTGAGACACCGTCATCTGAGGACAACAGTGATTTCTGTGGGGGTGGACTGCTTTTCTTTCCCCCTTCTTCCATTGGGGGAAGGGTCCCCATTTTCTTTTCGGCTTCTCCTGTGACCCGAGACCACCCCCAGACCCCCCTCCCTGCGTGGTGACCGCCAGATTCCAACAGCACCCCCTGCAGGTCACCACAGAGAACTGCAGGCTCTGCACCTCCAGCGACCCAACAGCGCCCCCGCCAACTGTGATTAGAACTGCGCTAAATGACAGAGAAGTATTCAGACTTTTTCTTTGGTTTGAAGAGGACGTTTTGGGTACAGGACTATTGTCTAGTTTTTTTGTGTGTTCTGTTACTGTTCTTGCCAACATAACAACCCTTTTAATAAAGGGTTGTTATTTCTTCTGTTTTTTCCACAGTTCCTCGATTAAAGCCCCTTAATTTTGAATTTAGAATTGCTGAGAGAGAGGAGTTTGGTTTGTCTCATAACTCATCCTCTTTAGTAAACATTCCAGTCTCTTCAAACTGAGACAAATAGTAATCCACAACAATGAGGTTATAGACTGTAAATACATGAAGAAAAATTGATGTCTTTCTGACAACTGAAACCACTTTTACTTCCCATTTGTGCCAGTAGTTAAAAACAATCTCCTTTGGTGGCGTTGCTCTGAATATATTGTTGTTGGCTTGCCTGTAAATTGAGCAGAGCCTCTTGAATTGATTTGTCACCCGTGTGAAAGTGGGTTTGTGGAAATGGTTCTTAGTACATGGAGTTCAAGTACTTCTTGTGTCTTTGACACTCAAAACATTGTGGTAGAAATTCTGATCATGTTACTGATATTCTACCAGCATGCATTTATTTTGTATTAGTGCCAGTATCTAAGGTAAGGAAGAGGTTCTTTTAGGCTGAACTGAGGTGTCTTCTACTTATTTGCTTTATTTTATCTTGGAGCTTGTTTTATATGGCTCACTGCAATAGCACAGGAATAGATTGAGGGGCTAAAAGCTTTTATGCAATTCCGTGTTTTTTTAATGTCTAATAGTGTGTATTATCAGTGTAAATAATCTGCCTGTGCTGAGGCAACTTAATGTGGTATCTTTTCTCCCACAGTAGATGTACAGTTACTTAAAACCTTGAATAAAGATTGTATTAATCTGCAAACAATCAATGACAGGGTTTTTTTACTATAACCAGGCAGATTTCAGTGTAGACCTCTTCCAAAATATCCTTTTTTTACATGTAGTAGTCCTACTGCAACAGTTAGCGGAGCAAGTTTAAAAAGAAGTGAGCTTTGAATTTGGTTTAAAGTCTCATTTCCTTGAGACTTCACCATGTGGATTTGTTTATGAAGGTAAAGCTGCTATTTTTCTCTACCTGTAAATAGTAGCTCAGGACAACGTGAACTGTTTAATTCTGTTTGTCTGATGAGTCTTCAAATCAAAGGCATTAATTTAAGGATTGTTTTGACTTTTTGAAAAGTCACTTTTAAACAGACCAGCAAAATATGTAAACTTTTCTCATCAGAAAGACATTTGACCTGAAAAGCTTGTTGAGACAGGTGACTGGACTTTCGTATTAAGTGTTATGTGGTCTGTGCTATTACGTTAATGCCAGATATTACTTATTTCACTTCCTGACTTAGAGAAAGATTCTTAAATGATAGTTAAATGATAATTCTAGGTTTTGTGGAGGAAAGGTTGTTGGTTTAACTCTGTAGGGACTTGAACTGTAAACATGCAGTCCTTCAGATCTGCTTAGTATTCAGCTTATTGCTTGACCACATAACTGCAGCTTTATTATTTAGAATCGTAGAATATCTCAAGTTGGAAGGACCCACAGGGGTCATCAAGTCCAGCTCCCTGCTCCTTGCAGCACTGCCACTAAACTGTATAACTAATAGCACTGTCCAGATGTTCCTTGAACTCTGACAGGCTTGGTGCCATGACCATTTCCCTGGGGAGCCTGTTCCAGTGACCAACCACCACTTCAGTGAAGAAACTTTTCCTAGTGTCCCATTGGAAGTTCCTCTGATGCAGTTTGCCTCCCTCTAGCTGGGCAAGCTGGAGGTGCTTCCAAGGTGCTATGTGACAGTTCCTCTGTGTTTAGAAAGTGGTGTTTCCTGGCTTGTGGATGAGTTACACCTCGGAGAAGCTGCCTCTGCTGAGCCTTGCTTAGTGGGGCAGCACTAGGGACCCTGGGGGAAGGACTTAAAGTGAACTGCTTGGGTATCTCTTAGAACCTGCTCAGCCCTGAGTCTGAGAGGAGCATGTGGCAAAACTTAGTGCTGCTGGTTTCCGCAGGAAGGGCTTTTTGGGCTTTTAAAAATCTGATTTGTGTTCCTTGAAATCTGGAATATACAAATCCATTGTCTCTGAACAGCAGAGATGCTGCCTGGGATACTTCCATAGCTATAGCATAATCAGCTTAGGTCTAAGTTCATCTTAGAGTTTTACCTATCAGAGTGGAAACTAGGGGTTCAGCTCTCAATTTTTCATACTGTTGAGGAACAGCTGATGCTTAGAACTTGCTAAAACCAGGGAAAAGATCTTTAGCTGGTACATTACTGTTACTCTTCTTTGTTTGGTTTCCTTTCATGATAAAAGTTTGTAGCTGTTCATATGACCTAGTATAGTCCTGAGAAGAGTGATTTACCCTGAGTGTAGAAAATCTAGATTATAAGAAATAAGGACTCCTCTGTTCAAGTGCTGGTGAATAGGACTGTGGGTCTTGGGGTTGCTCAGACTACACCACTAATAATGTTGAATGGGAAAACTCTACTGACCTTTCCTTGTCTTACTGTATTTGTTGCACAAGTGGATGATTATTGCTGCAAACTTCCTGGGACAGGGCATAGTTTCGTTTCTGTTATGCTGATACTGAGTCAGAACTCTGTGTTAAACTGCCATATTCCTAATAAATTATATCATTTTTATAGCTTAAATAAGGAAGCTGATGAATCACTTGGTTGGTATTCAGGAACACTTCCCAGCTGGGTGTTAACAGCATCGTAACAAAAAGAAGTATGGACTGTGGAAAATGCCAGGTAGTCATGGGAAACTTAAACATGCAATGGGGAGCAAATGGCGATATCATTTAAAGATGTAAAGATATCCCATATCTTTTCCTAGTTTAGGAATACTGCAGTACTTTTTTTGAGAATTGAAAGCCTGAATTCTAGAGAGTTCTTAAAAATTCTGCTTGTGTTATATACCCGGTACTAAATTCAGGATTTGGATTTATGAAGGTTCAAAAGAAATATGGGAGATAATATGCTACCAAAAATAGCAAGTTCAGTTGTTTGAATAATGGACTACTAGACACAGGATTTGCTTTAATAATTCTTGCAGGCTTTTTTAGTATTTTTGTACTTGCAGTAAAACCAGAAGTTGTGTAGCTTGGACTAAAATACCACCGTTCTACCCCCTACTCCATTATCAAAAAAAGCAACCATCACAAACAAAAAACCCCCAACTCTTAATTAAACAGTCTGAGGAGTCTCATCTCTGACTAAAATTCCTTATTTGTCTTCTGATTACCCATTTAATATTTAATATAACATTTAATATTCTCAACTTGCTTTGAGAAGTGAAAAAGTTTATTTGGACATATTTAAATTAACTTTTCATGCTGAATACTAATCTTGTGTATGTATGGATATCCTCTTATGCCATAGGAACTTCTCAAGTATCTTTTTAGTTTTCCCTTTTTGTTTTTTAATTGGTAAAAGGGGTATATGTATATAACCTTGTCCCCTTCTTGTTAACCTATAATCCAGTGTCTAAACTTATTTGAAATACTTTTTTCAGAGCAAACCTGACTGTTCTTTGCCATGTTCCTCTTGTAGCCAAATCTCCAGATGAAACTTTAGAGAAACTGGAACAGTGCTGTGTACAATATGATTTATATTGGCATAAATGGATTTTAATCTGTGCATAAAGGACAGACAGCATAATGTGTGCTTTTGGCAAGTGTCTAGCACAGGTTAAGAACTACAAGAAAGCTTTCAAGGAATCATTTAGGTTGGAGCAGATCTGGAAGATCTTCAAGTCCAGGCATTAACCCAGCACTGCCAAGTCCACAGTAATATAAGCCAATACATTAACTGCAAAAGGGATTGAAAAAAAATCTTGTAATTAAGATCACATAAAACAAAGCTGCTATGAAATGCTAGCAGTTTAGAGAAAATGTATGTTGTAAAATGAATTATGAAAAATGAAATAAGCATGAAAATTATGATGGAACAGTAGGTGCTTTGATACATTCACAGACCATTTCTATCATTAAATTTTAAATTTAAAACATGAGTTTGAGTATAGCAATTAATGAGGTACTGTGACAGCACTGAGAAATTATATAGGATAGGGAAAGACTTACTATAACTCATGAAGTTTGAATATACAACTTAGCTTCAGAAGGACAAATGAAAATGGCTGGATTTGAGCTGAGGCTTTACAGCCAGAAGCAAAAAAAGTGGTTTTATAGCAGCCAACCAGTACTTTTGCTCTTTATAAAGAACTGAGGTCACTTTGCAGTAGTGATAGAATACCTTTGCTTATCTTAATCTAATCTATGATTGCCATACAGATATAGAAAAATCTTTGTTTAGAATCACTAATGTTAACATCGGAGTTTGCATCCATTTAGCATTGAACCGTGGGCTCATCTGCAGATGCCCTGAAACTTCCTTTGAAACATGATCTTTGCTATGATTTATTGCTTTTATATCTTAGCCATCTGTTATTGTTACTGAAGTAAAAATCAAGTTTTATTACTAAATATTTTTTAGCTTTCTCTTTTTATTACCAACAAGATATAGGATGTATTTAACTTGCGGTTCTGTTTTGGACTGGGCTTGGGTTTTATGTTTTAATTTGTGCTTCTAAGGGTATTAGGGTTTTTTTGAGTGGTTTCCTCACACTGAATTCGAGTCTGTAACTGAAGCAAGAGAGCAGGAGCATCTAAAAATTGCCAGACCAGGTAGTCTTTGAGCTGGGTCCTGTTCTGTTCAGCGGTATCCATGGACTGAGAACATCTGTTCCATCATCCATCTCTGGTTCACATGGATTTCAAGTTGATGATGCTTACCAAGGGGAATTCTAGTGCAAGCTTGAACTCCAAACAAGCTATTTAAACATTTGCTCTGTGAAAGCAGCAGTGGGTTATATTTTGAAGATTACTTTAGCCTGGGTGCCCAATATTTCGCATGGAGTACATGAATCCTGTGCAAGCTTTCACTAATAAGTCAGCTTTGGGAAGTAATTATTTCTGAAGTTCCCTGATGAGCTGAGGTACCCATTAAGTACACAGAAAGTTATTTAGATTCTTAGTACAAAGTTGTTTTCAATTATTTCTTACTGCTTAGTGTTTTTAATTCTTAATAGACAGAAGAACCTGAGTGTTAGAAAGCCAGAAAAATTCACTGTTCATGTAGCAAATCTTGACTGACAATCACTGACAAGTCTATGCTTGAGTGTAGAGGCATCTTAATTAGTTCAGTCAGGGTCGGGAAGAAGATATTGGTTTCATACTGGAAGTTAATGATTAGCTGTTCTCATCTGAAATCTGTTTTCTTATGCTGCTGAGTTAAGCAGCATTACTTCGATGTGAGGTGCATGCCCAAAACACAGGGCTTATTCAGTGGTTAGCCAGTTTTCTTTGGTTTTTTTCTTCCCAAATTTCATTATCCACGATGGTTTCAAGTTTACTTAATGCATCTTTTATATTTGGGCACCATTTGAATTGTGTCAACTTCGGGCTTTTCCTCTGGCAAACTGAATGATGCTTGGGTTTGTTCTGAAAACGAATAGCTGCAGTTCAGATGATTCACTGGCCCTCTCTGATGGCTGTAGACATTTTCCCATTTTTGTTCTCCAACTGCTGTGGCAATTCCTTGAATATTGTAATTGACCTGAGATATTGGCATGTACTATGGCCTGTTTCTGCTGTGGTGAAGTTGGGCTGCAAGTCAAGGGGAGTGCGGGTGTGTGTAAATGAGATCTCTAGGATGGGATGTATTATCTTTCTTCTGTTTGACTCTATCAGGTAGTTTAAAAAAGGGGGAGGGGGGAACTCAAAAAACAAAATCCTAAACAAAATCCATGAACTGTTAACCCATTGAATAAAGGTAATTTTCCTGCCCAGAGCTGCTTTTCTCTGTAGTGTAACATTAAATGCTTGACTGCCTCAGAATTGCAAGCAGTTGAAAAATGCTGGGTCTGTATTACTCAATTTTCACTACCTATTAGTTTATATAGTGTACATGTCTCATCTTGTGCCTGTTGGCAGTACTTCTGTATTAATCTGCAGATTCAAACCTTGAGAATCATTCAGAAGGAAGCTCAGAGGGAGAACCCAAGTCGTGCACTCTGAATCTGACAATAGACAGTTGTTCATTTAGATATTCCTGCATCTGAATTAAGGTGCATCCAAAGTGCCAAAATTAATTGTGTAAAGAATCCATCACACCATTAATTTCACATCTGGCCGTTTTTAATGCATCTTTACTGGCATTCCCTACTGACTGCTAGGGATCTGCAAGTCAATTTCTTATCCATTTATAAAAGTGCTTTATTATATTGCTTAGTGCTAAGCTCTAAATTTAAAATACCACGTGATGTGAAGTCACACTGTGCAAAAAAAGAAATCAAATACCTATCAGAGTGCCAGTATAAACCAAGCCAATCAAGCCAAGCATCAGCTGTGCTTAGTCTGATCTGTTTTGCATGATGCTCATGGGTACTAAAAGATAGGAATCCAGTTAATGGATTCCTGTGCTAACATCTCTCTGCCTGTTATTGATGATAGTCCAGCTGACCTATAATTCTCAGCTTTCCTGTCTGCTTCCTTTTTGCCTAATGGTTCTGCTTGGTCTCTTCTCTCCTCGTGCCTTCATTACCACAAGAGTCCTGTAAGACTTTGTTAATAATTAACTTTTACTCATTCATTGAAACCTTCAGGACAAGCCACCTGAACATCAGCACACTGTTCTTGCAGGTGGTAAGTGCCTGTGTCCCTGTCCAGTATTGTGTCCAGAAAGATGGGAAGAGCTAAGCATTGCTTGTCTCTTTTGTAGTAATTTTATCAATTAGAAATGTGTATATATTTATTTAGTAATGAACTAGTAGTGTTAGGACACTTTTTAAAAGTCCCTAGTTTTGCTGCTGTAGTGGGATTTTTTTTCTCACTTTAATATTTATTTCTATTCTCCGCTCATTCTAATGAATTTAGACTTGTCATTGTTGTTTATAGCTCAGTGAATTAAGTTGGACTTTCACTCAAAATAATCTTAACCAGAGCTCTTGACTACCTCAAAAATATTATTTTCAGGTAGAATTTTTTTAGTGTTCTTAAACACTTTGTCCTGTATTATTTTTCTTGCACTCTTTTTCAGGAAATTAGCTTTTTGCTGTAGCGATGGGTCTAACTTTGGTTTCGGTTTCTCTTTTTGCAATGTCAGTCATGTTCAGTCCTTACCTTCAGGGGATCACTGCTTTTCATCCTGTGTTTGCTTTTTTTTTTTTTTTTTATTACTTTATCTCAAAGCACAAATTGACCAATTTGATGTCATGAGAAAGGAAAATACCCAACCATATTTAAAATATGCCTGAGTGGGTGAGTTTTAGGGAATTGCGGCAGCTCTTACAGAGACAGTGCTGTTACCCATCTTTTTGTCCTGAAGTACTGGGTAGTTACTGCTGAGAGAGTGAGGGGAAGCTGAGAGTCAACTGGCAAAGGCAAAAGCAGATGCTACTCAAACTTAAAGAACCCTACTCAAGGGGAAAGCTGCTCTGAGAGGGATGCATGCACTGGAAAGAATGGAGAGTTAAATTTCTGTGGTTCTAACAGTGTCTGACAGTCACCTTTTTGCTCGTGATCACTTCTCTGGGCTGTGAAGAGTTGGTCTCACTACATTCTCCACTCTGCTTCCTATCTGTGGTGCTGTAGGTCTTCAGAGCCTTCCCTTGATAATGCTGCACTATTTTTTCCCGTGGAGCTTTATGAGATACTGTAATACTCCATATCTGGTCCTTTAATCTGTACTATTAACGTCATTATTTCAGCCTTAAGACAGTGGCTAATGAAATGTACAGCACGCTGAGGCTGTCCAAGAACACTAGTTTTCTTTGTTAAGCAAATGGTTTTCAGTGGTCACTTGAAAATACCTTTTCTGGAGGTCAGCATGCAAGACTTGAATTTTTTTCATGCGCACATTTGTGTGGTTTAATTAGAATCTTGTGTGATTTTCTTGTTAAAGCAAAGTGAAATGCTTTAAAATACCATTTGCCACTGGTATTTCATTGCAGCTTTGACTCTTTAGTACTTAAAATTATTTTGGAATATGTGTGTTTATGGATCATCTAACGTGGCAGCCCTTTTCCCTGAAAACACATTTTTTGCCAAATAATGGTGTTCCCTATTTATCTGTATGCCTAGAGATAAAACACAGCTCTGCATTCTATTTTTTGTAACATATTTTTCCAAAGTCACAGTGGTGTATAGATCCAGAACTATGATTATGAAGTAGATCCACAAAAACAGTATGTCAGGAACCAGATCTGTGTTTGCTTTTCCAAGGTTAAATAACATTGCATTTAAGACTCCTGGTGCAAAAGAATAAATTTTCATAATCTCTCTTTTCTTTTAAAACAGACTGGAGGCCAAGAACAGAGTGCAGCACTGGCAGTAGGTAAGAATTGAAACTTAACCTTGGTGAAAACACTCCTGAAAAATAAGCAAAATTGTAATATGTTAAAGGGCAGAAAATGTGACTGTTTGCATATTAACAATTTTCTCTTCAGGAACTCATTTCCCCTCATTTCCTTCTATAACTTTTGAAATTTTGTGGTATTCACTAGGAAGTCCTGATCTCTAGATGAATTTATACCTCTCTGATTAAAGTTGCTAAACCAGGCTGCGAGGGTTTGGTTTTTGCTTGTGCAGCACCCCACCACAGCCTGGTAATGATTTTGAAAACTCTGCACCATAGCAGTGTGAAGTCCCATTGTTTCAAGGAAGGTATTTTTGGTGTGCACATGGTTTGGCCACATTTGTGAACGTACCTTGGAAGATTATGCAACTTCTTGAGAGTTATGAATGAAGAGAGAATGTTTTGGTGGTTTTTCTTTGTAAGTCTCTTCAGTAAAACTACTGTGTAACTTTACTCCTGAACCAGATGCCTTGTGCCAGAAACCAGTACTCTGAACCAACTTGTAAGACTGAAGAGGTAGCATATGCTCATGTGAAGGTTTTAGCTCTTAGTTTTTTAACCTGCTGCTTGTTATTGGAGCTACTGCACAGAGTATCTGTGTTATACTTCACTTTCATTGTGCTTTGCCAGCATAACTATCTGTCTTCTCTCAAATTGGGAAGGTAATGGTACCAAATGTGAGGTAGGATTTTTTTTCTTCTGTTTTTGATTAATCATCAAAAAGCCCTTTGACGAAACTGATTTGTGTGGTGTATTGACCTGGGCTGGATGCCAGGTGCCCACCAAAGCAGCTCTGTCATTCCTCTCCTCAGCTGGGCAGGGGAGAGAAAATAGAACAAAAGGAGAGATCACTCATCAGTTACAGTCATGGGCAAAACAGCCTTGACTTAGGGAAATTTGTTGAATTTATAACCAATCAAATCAGAGCATGTTAATGAGAAGTAAAACAAATCCTAAAACACCGTTTCCCCCACTCCTCCCTCCTTACCAGGCTTAATTTTATTCGCAATTTTCTGCCTCCTTCTTTGTGCCTCAGCATAGAGAGATGGGGAATGGGGGTTACAGTCAGTTCATCACATGTTGTTTCTGCCTCTTCTTCCTCCTCAGGGAGAGGAGTCCTTACCCTGCTCCAGTGTGAGGTCCCTCCCATGGGAGACAGTCCTCCACAAACTTATCCAACATGAGTCCTTCCCAAGGCCTGCAGTTCTTCACAAACTGCTCCAGTACTGGTCCCTTCCATGAGGTGCAGTCCTTCAGGAACAAGCTGCTCCAGTGTGGGCCCCCATGGGGTCATAAGTCCTGCCAGCAAACCTTCTCCAGCATGGCCTCCTCTCTCCACAGGGCCACAGACCCTGCAAGGAGCCTGCTCCAGCACAGGCTTCCCATGGGATAACAGCCTCCTCCAGATATCCACCTACTCTGGTGTGGGGTCCTCCACGGGCTGCAGATGGATCTCTGCTCCCCTGTGGACCTCCATGGGCTGCAGGGGCACAGCTGCCTCACTGTGACCTGCACCATGGGCTGCAGGGGAATCTCTGCTCTGCTATCTGGAGCACCTCCTCCCCCTCCTTCCTCACTGACCTTGGTGTCTGTCCCGTATTCTTGGTGTCTCTCACGTATTCACACTTCTCTGGGCACAATTACTTCTGTGCCATAACTTTTTTTTTCCTTCTGGAATACGTTATCCCAGAGGTACTGCCACTGTCACTGATGGGCTTGGCCGTGGCCAGCAGTGGGTCTGTCCTGGAGCCAGCCGGCGTTGGCTCTGTCGGACATGGGGGAAGCTTCTGGCAGCTGCTCACAGAAATTCTCCCTGTCATACCCCCACCACCACAAGCTTGTCACGCAAACTCAATGCAATTTGTCTTCAGTTCTGTTGACAAGAGTAGAAAACATTTCCCAGTGCTGTGTCCAAAATTATTTGAATTCTCCATTCAGAATTAAGAATATATGACACTATAAATATTACTAAAGTACTCGTATTTACTTTAGTGCGTAATTTATGTTTTAAAATATTTTGCAGAATTTCTGGTTTTGATGAGATACCACATTTTTGTTATTCTTAGGAGACTTTATGATATTGCTGTGTCAGACCCACGGTCCTTTTTGCTTTACTGTCTTGACTCACTGGGTTATGGAATGAATCTAGGAACTGGGCAAGCATACAGCAACATTTTCCAAATCTATAATAAACTAATGGAAAAACATCCAGTGCCAGTAGCAGTAGTAGTTTTTTCATTGAGTGGCTTTTACTTGCAAAGTCATTTGGGTGTGTGGTTAAAGCTGCAGTTGGAACTAGTGCAGACTTTTAATTTACAGCATCATGTGCATTTGCAAAGGATACATTGTAAAAGTCACTAGACTGAGTCAGACCATGGGCCATCTAGCCAAGTACAGGCTCCAGGATCACCATCTTACTGCCCTCTGCATGTGTACACTTGATTTTGCACATCCTTTCACACCCTCCACTTACTCCTCTACTTCAGCTGCTTCTGCTTAGAAAGGTGAGAGTCATCCAGAAAAGCTAGCAAAAGTCAAGGAGCATTGCTGGGAATGGTACTGCCTGCAGGAAGAGGAATGCTGTCCAGAAAATGGCTGCAACACATGGCAAATAACTTCTGTTTTCTTTGAAGAAACTGTGAATCAACAGTATTTCAGGTATTGAAGGGAAATGTTTATGAATTAAGGTGGTGGGGTGTCCACTTCAGCAGAAGTTTGGGTGTCAGACTGCTGATGCTTTCAACTTCTCCAGCTGTGCTGGGACAAAGTAGCTGCCAAATGTTTGACAGCGTCATAAAGCATTGGGGAATCACCAGTGTGAAAGGTTGGGAGGGACTGGCAGAAGCCCTGCCCAAGCAACATGTTCAGTAAGAAACCATCTGTTGAAATCACCTTACCTAGTAAGGTAACTGAGCTCCAGAAATAAGTGGGGAGTACTGAATGCTTTGTTTAAGTTTCAAAGAATGGGGCAAACCTAACTAGATGTTGCTGTCTGAATAAGGTTAAAACTTGAAAAAAGCTTAATATCCAGTAAAACCTGAGCCTTCATATGTGAGCAGATGCCTAGGAAAGAATGGGAACAAGGAGACCATGTGATTCTTCTAGGATGTCAGTATTTTAAGGTCACGTATTTTTCAGAGCCAGATGGGATTATTAAAGGTATTCAGTATTCTTTAATTGCTTTCTGTTCTGCATATATACCTGGTTTTCCCCAAGAACTGCTGCAAACTCCTCATGAGATGGGATGAGATGTACTTGGAGAATTCACAGATGGACAGTGCAGGAAATCGTAACTCTGCATGATATTCTGTATATTTGTTACTGATCTTAACGGATTGCAGGTTGTGTAATACCACTGAAGAATAGCAAATGTTCCTCCATTTTTCCAACAGGTGGATGAAAATAAATTATCTTATATCTTAGGCTTATAGGACACCAGTAGTTTGATTTTTAAGATTGAAAGAGATATGTTGGGAGGGATGGAAAATGAGATAAAAAAATCTGATATTTATTCAGCTAGAGGAATCTGGACCAATGTAGTCAGGGATTTTTTGTTTAGGTTGGATTTTTTTAACACTTGCTTTGTAACAGGAAAAACTATCCAGGTTCAGTAAAAGTTGATGCTATGTCTCATGAGGGTATCTGAAGAAGTAACTGAATGT
This sequence comes from Lepidothrix coronata, assembly GCF_001604755.1. Classification (NCBI taxonomy): domain Eukaryota; kingdom Metazoa; phylum Chordata; class Aves; order Passeriformes; family Pipridae; genus Lepidothrix; species Lepidothrix coronata. The sequence goes on along the minus strand of NW_016690297.1, from coordinate 2,371,348 downwards.
AACAAAGATGGCTGTAGAGCCTTGATCTTGCAGGAAATCTCTTGTGAAACCTCAAATCAGTAAACCATGTAGGGACCAGTTTTATCCTTCTATGCTGCCTGATGCCTATCTGTTTGTTACTGTTTCTGAAAACAGATGGGATGGGAAGGAGCATCATCCTGCTAGTCATCCTCTGTTGTTCCGTCGTCATCTTGATGTGCTTCATTAGCCTTCTGTATTCTGCAAACATACTTTTTCTGACTGGTGTCTCGGGAAAAGAAAAGTCCACGAGGTGATCAGAAAGCTATCCTTCCAGCTCTGTGGTTTGGAAGGCCATAGGACTTCCCTTCCTCCTTGGTGTTTCAGAGCTGGTGTGTCACTGAACTGAGTTCACAGATGGACAGTCAGTGTCACGCTCATACATACAGGGTTTGTGGTTTAGTGCTGTGGCATTCCAGAAAATGTCCCTTGAGATGGAATGTGTCAATGACTATTAATATCCATCAGCTTTATGACTAGATAATTTGTCATTATATCGTTAGTGTAGGATTACAAGCCAGGACACTGAAGGGGTGCAACAATTTCAGAGCCCGTCTAGAAGAAAACATTTTACCTGAGTGTTGTAGAGCGATGCAGATGCTTGTACTCCTTGTCCTGGTGCATTAGATGGCAGCACTGCCAAGGCTGTTGGAGCCTCAGCTCACTACTGAAATTGTGACAGTCTGGTAGATGGGAATTCAGCTACTCTGAAAGAAAACATTTTTCAAGTCAAACTAGGCTTGAAGAAGAGTGCTGTTTCACATGTGAAACAGCAACTGAAAAGTGGCACATCAGTTGAACTAGACACTGTAGTGAAGTTGGAAATTGAAAAGATTTTTTTTTTTTTTAGCCTTTATTTAAAATGTGAAGATTTGGTGGGTTGTGGGGTTTTTTATTTGTTTTGGGGTTTTTTGGTTGGGGTTTGTTTTTTCTTCTTTACACTGAGGTGAAAAGCTGGCAAGAGAAGGACTTAGTAAACAAATTATTGTTGGGTTTGTTTTTTTTTTTGAGACAAGAGCTTGAGGGTTGTTAAATTACGGGCTGACATCCTTGAAATATGAAACTTTCTTAGTAATGTGGTAGTGTAGCACAGTTTTAATAGGCATGTCATCTTTTGTTGATTAAGCAGCTTTTCTCTGAAAGAATAAAACCCCAATATGTAAATCTACCATAGCTCTTATTTAATAGGGGGGGGTTGTATCTTTATATACCTGATAAAAACATTCTCACCTTACCTTAAAAAAAAGACAGACTTCAGGATCAGCCACTGTTTCCATGATAATGTCACACTGCTAAGCGCAGTGTTTGGGCTGGAGGGACGTTGCTGGTTCTGAGCTGTTGGGCTTTAAGATACGTTGGACTCATCGGTTCCAGCTTCCCTGTCTCTGGAAGATCCAGCGGTAGGGCAGCGGCCTCTGTTGGAGGAATTACGGTACTGCAGAAGGCTCTGCAGCTTTCAAACTTTGAAGGGAGAAAGCAAAGTGTAAATTGCATTCCAGTGGAAATGTCCCTGATCTGAAAAAGGTGTGTTTTCCTGATGGTTGCAATGGAATGGAATTAAAAAGAGCGTTTTGCAGAATTAAATTAAAGCATGTTGAGCTTGTCTCATTTGGAAAGAGGAAAGAATAGTTAATTATTTTTTAGCCCCAGATTCACTCTTTGAAAAATTGTACAGTTACTTGTTGAAGGGTAATTCACAGCAGATTTTTGGAGCATAGTCCCTCCCCTATTCAATACAAGTTCTGTTTTAAAAACAAGCGTAATTCTTCCAGACAAATTGGTTTTATTCCAGACTTGTGTGAGCATGCTTAGTTATTTTATTGTAGCTCCTGTCAAATACGTTATTCAGTGTCAGCTGTGCCACTGAAATGTTCCCAAATTAACAAGGCTCTAAGACTCCTTCTTCTAAAGGAACTGTGGATTCTTCAATGCCTTTCCTTTGATTTCCTCTTAGAGGAAAAATGGACTGAATAAACACTGACCTGACCGTACTTTACAATTCTGGTTTTGAGGAATGTGAGTCTATTCATTGGTCTGTTTTCCCTGGCAGACCTCCATCTTCCTGATATGACAAGTTTTGAATTCAGTTTTGTTCAGAAAGGAGACTTTATTGATGATGTGTGATCTGAAAAAAAAAAAAAAAACAACAACAAAAAACAACACACCACTGCAGTTTCAACTAAAACAGTTTATTGTATCAAAGTCAGCTTAACCAAATGAACTGACATCAGAGGCAGCTTTAAGCAGCTTTTCAGTAGCCCGAATACTTTACTTTCCTGTACAAAAACATTTTCTATCTGGCTGTATAATTTGTTTTTCCATTCCTCAGATACAATATTAATGACTGAAGTCCCAAAAATTCAGTGGTACATGTTTTTGGGAGGTTTTTTGGCCTGCATATTTTTATTCTTATTGTGGTCGATTTGCAGTCCCTGGTTTGTGGCCACTGGGTGTCAGCAGTGCAGAGCCATGAGCGGGTCTGGGCATGGTTTTGACTGGGAACTGTGTCCCAAAAGTGTCCATAAAAACCAATGAAATCTTAACACTTGCTTGAACAACTTGTCCATCGGTGAATAAAATTGTGTGTTTCATGCACAACTGGTGACTGCTCTGGCACTTTGTTTATGCCTTTGATTCAGCGTTTGGGCGACGTGATCTGAACTGTTACCTTTAATGTTACTAGTGTTGCTAGAGCTGTGACGAGTCCTGAAAATAAAAACAGATTATCCAATATGTAACTTGTTTTAAGCTAGTAGCCCCAAGCTTCTCCTTCCTAAATCTAAAGGTGATAACTTCCATGTGTTGGTTACTTTTCCACAACTTGAGTGATAGCTGCTATGTTTTTTAATGTTGACTCTAATTATTTATTTTCTAGACAATGTATTTTATTGCTTTAGGATTTTGTATAATGACAGATCTTTTTTGCTTTAAACACCACTAATATCAGTAGTAGGAATTAGAATGTGTCAGAGAGCATCTCTGCTTCTCTAGCAATATTCAGAAGAGAAGTGAATGTGCATTAGACTAGAAAAAACGTGTTTGTATCCAGGGAAAATGTTACATCTTCCTGAAAAGAGTGATTCCTGCAGTATATTTTACAAGCTTATTTCCATCTCTACAGCAGTCTCTAGCTTTTAAGGCTGAGGGCAGATGTATTCTTACTGGCTGTGAAGTTTAACTGCTTCATTGGAAGAGAAAGCACCACTGGATCCCATAGGCTGTCAGCTCTGTGATGCTGTGTGTTGCTAAGGGCTGCCTTGGATTCAACTGATGTGAGCAGCCATCTATTCACTGCCTCTTTTATTTATTTTTTTTTTCTCTCCCTGTTCATGGCCAGATACTGTAGGCAGAAAATGTTCAGTAAGCCATGAAACAATTGCTGGGCTGATAGGATTATCCTAGAAAAATAGTACAGGGAGACGTTCAGTGAGGTTTTTATTTATGTGGTAACACTGTGAGTGTTTTAACTCTGTGGTGTTCCACTATAATGTTAGACTTTTAATGCTATAATTGTTTTTCACTTTTTTTTTACCAAAATATCTCTGAATTGGAGGTTTATGCCGCACTTACATGACTAAATGAAAATTTAAAACTCAAATTGTGGGAAGAAAATGTTTGTTATTTCATTAGATGTGCTTTCCATATGGAATTATGCTTAACTTCCTCTTCTGGACTCCAGAGCTATGGATACGAGGTTTTCATGGAGTAAAGTTTTCATACTCTGGATGTTAGTACTGAGAATAGAGTACACTTTTCCAGAAGGTGAGCTGATGTTTTCTTGAAGTAGGCTTTCTTCAGTCACAAACAGATTTTTTAAATCTATTTATCTGGTTTTTTAAACTTGCTTGGAAGCATACTATTCTTGCAATAGAACAAAACAAAATGAAAAATCTCACTTAGGAACACCTTCGTAGCCTTTTTACCTTTGAGAGTAAGTTCTCCAGCTGCTCACCAATCACAAGCAAAATCCTCATTCATGTACACTTTTTCTTTCAGGTGTGAGAGGGGAAATTTCTTTAGTGCTCAGATGAATTTACTTGCATCGTGTATTTCTATTATATTTCCCCTGGGCTTAGCCTGGAGGGGGTGGGGGGAGCTGAAGTGTGTCAGGGATGTTTTCAGCAGGAAGGGCATGCGTGCAAGACTTGTTTTGAAAATATGCCTTTGCTTTCCGCTTGTCTGATCATGACAGTATACGCAACATCATACAACCCCATAAGGCTGTAATGGGCCGAATCATCCTAATCCAATGTGGCATTCCGTATGTCTTCCTCTGCAAGTAGGTCAAGTTTAAACCATGTTCTTGGCTCGTGCTCCGATTTCCCATAACCTGCTCCACGTGGCTCGAGTATTGTGGTGGAGTACAGAGCATGCCAGCAGGGATTCTAAGCAGCCTCGCAGGGACAGACAGTTTTTGGACAGAAACTAGTGGTTTTGTTCTGCTCTGATTTTTGTGATGTTGGATTTGTGGCAAGAGAAAAGTTCAGTGGTCTAATGTGTGCTTTTACTGAGTCTTAGTTTACCTAATGAGTTCCTTCTGCACACTACTCTATAAAATCTTAAAACCAATAAGACCTCTGGGAGTAAAACTGGTTGGCAGTGTACTGCATATATTCTGAATGAGAAAACCAAGTAAAATTGGACAGAGGCTGACAATCCTGAATCTGTGGAAGAACAAATAGGTAGTAACCTAAAGTGTACGTAAGGCTGGACATGTGAATATTTTCATGTTAGTGATTGCAATATGCAGAATTCTTCTTGATGAGGATTACAGTTTCAGCGTGGATTTTTTTCCAAGCTCTGCTGGAAGAGTTGTGGCTCAAAAGGTGTGTTAGCACCCACAGAAGTCATCTCCAGTCAGTGTTCTGAACCAGCTATTTGGCTCCAAGATTAAGCCCAGTTGCAGGACATTAAAGTCAGTAGTAGTGTTTGCTACTGGCTTTGGTCTTCCTACAGGTTTAAGTCTTTCTTGGATCAGAGCTGATTGATGTAGCAACATGCTCAAGAAGGATGCAGTTAGTGCTGGAATATATCCTTGACTAGACCATGGTAGCTCAGTGTCAGGGCTACCTAACTGGAACCACATCTGACTTTGTAAACCAGTAATTCTACTTACTTCAGCTGAAGATGCAGACTTCAGAGGAAATTGAAGTACTACTGACAGGGCATGCCACTATGGTGGTTAATTACCAAGGTTAATTCATGGAATTACCGAAGTCTTCGTGCTAATGATGCTTTTACAGGACATCAAATAGCAGAAGAGGTTGCTGAAGGTAACTAGTGGCTGGTTTTATAGATTGCTTCTCATGCTACATGCAAATTGTCATCATTTTTAATATTAGAGCCAGAAGTGGTCCTGTAATGTGTTTTGGGCCCAGAAGAAATGCAAATGATGAGCCATCTTGAACAAAACAAGAATCTCTAGTAAATCTTTATCTTATCTGTCAGGGGCCTGATGTATCTCTGAGCTAGGTTGCTTTACTCTAGATTGATCCAGGTATTCTGCTGACACAGCAGCTTCTCAGAAAGGTTGGATTTCATTTTGCTCTCTGTAGTGTTCTGCCTGAGTGCAGCAGGTCAGCTTTGCTTGCTGCTCAGCTGTACCTTTGGAAGAAAAATAATGTACAGAAGTGTAGAACCATCTAACCTTAGCCATGGCGTGTTGACCTGATGCTGGTTCCATGGATCTGGGAAGTTCCACGGGTGGCACCATGGTCTTGTTTCTAAGAAGCCATTTCAGAGCTCAAGAAGGGAATGTTTAGCCTGGATGGAAAAGTAAATTCTGACTTGTTGGCTCTCTCATTCATTACCTTGAATGCTAAGCTAGAAGTATCCTCCTAAAAAATACTAGAGAAGTATCTTCTTGTTTAATTGAGTTTTCAAGGTCTTTAAAGCTTCTTAAAGTTTTTCTGGAATACAACTTGGAGAATTGGTCATTTTTATAGTTCTTAAAACACAGTAGGTTTACTGGTATTAAAGAATGTTTGAGATCCTTGAGTAACTGTTACAGTTCACCTTGATTCAAGTTTCAAAAATACTGTTTGTTCAGCTTCTGCTAGATTTCCATGCACTCCATAAAAACTGAATATATAATGAATGTTTTGCGGCTAAGGAAGCAGATACGATTGCACATCTTTTGTGCAAAGCTCTGTTATGACTAAAGTTTATCAAGATTTTTTCAGTACACTGAACACATGAGGGAAGAGGTCTGTTAGGAACTTCATTATGAACAAGTGTTAATGCAGGTTTCTGTTCATGTAAATTGAAATACATTCCTATATCCCATCTTGTCATTTTGTTGCTGCTGTAGTTGAATTAATCTGTTGTCATCATCCTCAATTTCTCTCCTCTGCTCAGGGAGGCTCTTCACTGGGCTTTTACCTTGAGGTCAGTTGCATCTTCTGCTTGAATATCACATCGACTGTTCCACTGTAGTGCCAAACCTTTTATTGTACTTCTCTGTTTGTTAAACTTAACACCCAGAAAAGGAACCATATATTCTTCCTGGCAAACCTTTCTGAGGAATTAAGGTGTTTGTATTGCAAACTGAGTCCCCAACCCCCTACTCATTTTAGGAGGTGGTATGGGCTCAATGAAACAATCTGCTCTGCAGTGGCTATATGCTCTCCTGTAAACTTCGCTTCAAAATATTTCAACCCTGTAAGTATGCCCCTACTCTGACCTTCAGAGCACATTCATGAGCCTATAAACTCTTAGGAGACTGGATAATATCAAAACAAAGGCAAAACCTTTTTTTTTGAGATATGGAAAATATGTTGGTGGAGGAGGGGATGGTGCAACTGAAGCACGGCCGTAATTGTATGTATAGGAGTTCTGTTTAGGCCATTAACACTATTCACTGCCATGTGTTTGCTGCTTTTTAATGTTGGAATTGAAATATGGAATACACTGTTCAGAGATTAAGGTTTGGGTTTTAAATCTGAATCTTCAGACTGGATCACCATTATTGCAGCTTCTACTTTTGGCTTTTTACTGGCCCTGTTGAAAATATTTAAGAATGGCTCTGTCCACTCCCCAACAAGAAGAACATTCATAATCTGGATAAGGCTGAATTACAAAGTGGGTTATTCAGTCCTGTGTTGCAGAACACGCTTGTGAGATACAGAAAAGTAATTTCTCTGATTTCTGCTGTTGTGTGTTTACACAGCATTGGTGCATGTGTGGCAATTAAAGAGTTTACTAAGCTATGGAATAGAAGGTTCTGGAAAAACTGCCTCTTTGAAGAAACATGTTTTAATGGCTCTGTTTTAAGAGGAGCCTCTAAACTGGGCACCCTAATTTAAGAATTCCCTGAAATAATGAGTGTTTCTCACAGGCTCAGAAGTCTGATCTGACTTTACAGGAACTAAATTCAAATGCTTAGGAAGCAGGTCTTGCATTTTCTTGAGTTTCAAGGGGAAAGCTGAACATGTAAAAAAGCGAGCATATGCCTGCTGATGAAGTTCTGTGTGCAGAATCACCTGTGATCAGCTGGGTTACACTCAAAGTCACTGTTGTAAAAATCTAGATTTCTTAACAGTCATTTGGTCATTCTGTAGAAGCTGTTGGAGCAAAAATTGAGTAATTTTCAACAATTTGGGATTAATTCCTCCTTACTTCTCTAGCTTTTCTTGATTGTGTGAGTTGCTGAATCTTGCGGATCTGGAAAAATAAATCATGTGCTGTTCCTAGTTTGCTTTTTCCCCTCACAAACCAGTTGACTTTTTCTTATGGAATTCAAGAAATCTGTGAACACAGGTTCTGAAGATTTGATTTGCCAGACAATTTGTTTTGAGTTCACATGGCTTCAGTTTCTTTGATTCCTAATAAATTAATGATTCTTAGTGTCATGCTACCTCCCCCCAGGTAAACATGAGTCTTCAGCAAAAGTAAAGATCAGGAAAAAAGGAGCATATAATGATAGGTTGGTATAGTTGGACTAATTTGAAAATTGATTTTTTTATATCTTATGCTTTAATCCAAATGTCAGACTGTTGATGTCTTATTCTTATAATTTGAGGTGAGATTTTTCGGTGTTGTCTTGTTTGTCTTGCAGCTCACTCTAGTGAGCTCTTGTTATTTCAGAGCAATTGTTCTTAGGTATATTTTCAGCTTCTGTAAAATGTGGGAGGATTCTTGCCTTATGAAATGCAGTTTTCATTCTCACACTGAAGGTATTGATTTCTGAAACTTATGGTAACATTTGAAGCTGTTTTGATAATTTGTCTGTTCTCAAGTAACCTAACAACTATTTAATTTTTCTTCCACTTTTCATTTCTTTTAGCTGGAATGTGACAGCAAACATAAGAAGAATGTTGAAACTTGATTTTCTCCTGCTTTTGGAAAAGTCTAACTTGTGTTTAACTTGTTATTTAATGGGAAAACTGTTCATTGGCCACAGATGACTACTACTAAGAGGCTTTCTGAAATCTGTTTTCGATTATGGAGAGATAGTAAAAAAACAGGCTTATGATGACACCAGTTCCATTTGAGGTTGCTTTTGTCCTAAGCAATAATGGATTTGTTTGGCACTGGGTGCTGCAGTTATGCAAAACAATTGCTCAGTCATCATAGGTCACATGTTCTTTAAATGTATTAAGCAAAGATGAAAAAGAGGTCAAATCTTTATTTTTGTCAAAGCTTATGATTTTTCCATTTTGTCAACAATCCTTGAGAATCCCTGAGAAGAAGAGGCATGGAAATGCACTGTACAGTGCATGTGTTCTGCTTGCCACCAGAAGTTGACAAGTCCAGTGTGCAAAACACAGTGTGAGCCCTGCTCCAGTGAGCCCCAGGCGTGTACTTAAAATAGGAAATGGTTATTGGAACTAAATTATTTTGCCATTTTTATTTTTAGGTTTGCTGGCATGGGTAATCTCATTAAGGTGCTAACCAGGGACATAGACCACAATGCAGCACATTTTTTCTTGGATTTTGAAAGTAAGTCTCTCAGCCCTTCACAGCTGGTGCATTTCAGATGGTAACAGTAGGGTTGCTTATACCTGCTGCAGTGAAGGCCAGGGGACTGAGTTGCAAATCTGGAATTTGAAAGAGTTGCATGTGTTTTTTCTGTTCCTCTCTTTTTTTTTCCTCACCTCCAGTAGTAGCCAAGCCACCATCATGCTGCTGTGTAAATTTTCTTTCCGTGCGCTTAGTCATTTTGGGTTTCTGTGGTCACTGATGTCCATCCATCTGCCTGCAAATCAAGTAATCATGAAATGGAAAATTCTGTCAGTATGCCATAGTAATCTGTGCTGAGCCGTTGTTCACCGTAATCCTCTCTGAGACAAGAGTGATCCCACTTTGGTCGTTCATCGTGCAGTCAATGTGCGTTTTTAACATCCGAAAGTCCAAAGTGAAACTGTCTGATCTTCACAGATGTTTTGGGCACCTCGTGTAAAAGATCTGTGGCATACCTGTGTTAGCATTTTCTGCACACTGAAATGATTCATCTTGATGTGACCTTGATGATCTATGATGGCTTTCTGACAAAATTATAAGGGCTGACAAAAGTAAAGCTCTTTCCTTCTGTTGTCCCATCAGGTAAAAATCTGTAGCATGGCTAATGCTTGCAAATATGGTACTTGGCCCTCAAGGCAGTACTCCTGCTCAGGACACTGGTGCTAGGGTGTTCCGGGACAGAATGAGTCACTGGCAAAGCCTTTGTTTGGATTCTGCCCCTTTCCAGAAGGGGAGCTGTGAAGATGTTGGTGACGTGGTCACTTCTTACAGGAAAGCTGCATGGCTGGGACCACCAGCTGTACCTCCTCGAGGTGTGGGGGTCTCCCCTCACCCATTGGGGCGGCAGCCTGAAGGATGGGTTTGTGCCTGATGGAACTCTCTGGTCTTCTTTCCCCCCACTGCTTCAATCAACTACATTTGGGCTGTTCCTTCTTATAAAAAGAAAATTTTCTTGTCTCTCATTCTTGTCTTGGCAGGTACCTTAACATGGGGAACCTTCTAAAAGTTTTGACATGCACAGACCTTGAGCAGGGGCCAAATTTTTTCCTTGATTTTGAAAGTGAGAAGATGATTTTATATATCTATTACTCTTTGCCTGCAGTAGACTGCATTTGTCATGTACTTAATGTATGTTTTCATTTTGCCATCTTTCTAACTGCTTTGTATGCCTGAGCTATGGATAATTGTTCAGCAAACTTTGATATAAAGCAATAACCTGTTCTAAAATATCTTCAGGTTCTAAAATGTAAAATCTTTATTTCAGAGAGGGCTTTCAAATTATATTTTACTGTTGAAACCTGATATGGTTCTTATTTCTTAAATTAAAATTCTGCCTGCTTTAAATCAAAACTTTAAAAAGAATTGGAATTATTTGAAAACTTGCTGAAATTGCAAGGAGATGGATGCACCTTAAAGAAAGGACTGAAAATGAAACATGAATCACTTCCACTTAATAATGCTGCATATACAGATTTGCTCACAGCAGCTATTCATAGCTCCAGCATCATCACGTTAAATGTGTATATGTGAACCTTATTTGATTTGGCACTGAAATTTAGCCTCATCCCTTCTTAAAAGGGGATCTCAGAGTGTATAGAAATAAAATTTCTTTTGAAAAGAGATGTGACTTGGCTGATCAATGCCAGGTGTTATAGGAGGTTCACATATTGTCTATATTTCTGCTTTTAGTTTTTGTTGCATGATACAGTAAAGCCTAAGAATGGCAGGTAAGTGTTGCTGGCTTCTGCTATGCATGTTTAATTACTGTCTTTTGGTATGCACTGTTGCTTTACCCAGCTGTACATCAACAAGCTTAAAACTAAGAAAATTAATTCTCAAGTGCATTTTGACCATGTTATAAAATACAATGAAATAGTGTAATAAAAAAATTAATGAAGTATTGTGATATGGACAATTTGAGATGCTTTATATCTTCTTTTCTTCCCCTGAATTATTTTCAATTGTGTTTGATGAAACAGTAGCTTGTTTATATTAGTTATATAAAAAGTTCTATTATTCGGAAGCGAATGCTTGGAGAAATATGGTTTTGCTTCGATGACATTTAAACTTACAACTTCTCTAAACCCTTACCTTATAGTGTTGATTCTTATCAGTTGTCTCTTATGAGTATATTGTTATTGGAAGATGATTATCATACAAATCATTCATAAAGGGAAGATTAATCAAAGGCTGTATTCAAAAATCAGGAAACAAAGCTTCTTTAAGACCAAATCTTGCATATTGTCAGAATAGGTACAAGTTAGTGAAGTAGGGAGGACTCATAGTGACAATTTTTGAGCTGTGAAGTTCCAGCTTAATCTGCAAATGTTGAACATTTAACTGGAGTAAATGAAATTCAAGTTAGCTGGATGGAAGAGGCATAATTCTTAAATAAATTGCAATAAAAATTGCTGTGTTTTTTTTTTTTTTTAATACAGATTCTTTAGCTGTCAATTTTGTTTTAAAATGCATGTTTTGAGCATGAACAAGATTTGGCATGAGAGTAAGCAGGTTGCTGACATGAAATGTTTACATACGCAGTTAAATTAAGTGACTTATATTATGGCTGAATTGTTAGACTGTTCTTTATTCATTTTGGACCCTGTCCTGCATTTGTTTCTGCTGCTATACTGTGTATCCATGCTTCTTTCTCCTCTGTTTCAGATAGCTTGCCTTGACAGGATCTTGGCTTTGACACAGTCAAGATCTTTCTTCAAGACTTGGCACTTTATCTTGTGATACTTAATGTTGTGTTTTTATGTGGAAGGACAAGTAAGCTCTGTATTAAATACAAATTTGACAATTCTGTGTTACGTCTGGCCCAATAATAGGCAGTTGGAAGGCTTTTGTTGTTTTGTTCTTAAATCCCTATATATATGTATATCTTTGGGGTCAGCAGACTAGTTAAACGTTTCTTGTGTAGTACCACAAAAAGCTAAAAATCAATGTCCATAAAGCTTTATAGTGCTAAAAACTTCAAATCTAGAAAGATTTTAGACTGGCTTCTGACTATTATTTTTCCCCCAGATATTTGTCTTGGTGCTAGATTCTAGTGACTGCTGTGATGGACTACCAGAATGCATGCAAAAAACATTCTGATAAATGATATGATGGGCTGTTGGCTTCCCTTTGCCCCAGCACTGGTTTATTCTTTCTTTGGTCATTCACCTTACCTATTTGAAACAATTAGTTGTCCTAAGTATTCTACTAAAGTCTGTGCAGTGCCAGTTGAACATGAGCAAAGTGCACAGCTTTGCAAGGATGATATTGTTCACATGAAACAACCACCTGTAATGTGGGAAACTTACAGCTCAACTTTTACATTAGAGTCATTTCTGTCACAGTGCAAATCCTTTCCAAATTTAGTGATTTGAATAGTAGCTAAAATACAGTGTACTTTCAGATGGTGATTTCAAGCTAGGGCTGACAGTGTTCTGTATTACCCCCAGAGAGCTTGGCCAGGTTTCAGAGGAGCCACAGAGACAGTGTTCTCCATAGTAATACTGATAGAGATGAATAAATTATTTCATCTCCAGCAGTCTGGTATTTTTCTCTCCCTTGTTTGTGAGTTTTGTCCCAGACAGTTTCAGATGACTTGATGTGTTCTTCCCTGGGAAAAATATCAGTTTAAGTAGTGTTTGCTGTGCAGCGTAAACTTTTAACCCCAAATTTCGCTGCCTACTAGTTCTGTAGGCTAGCCAAATTTTTTTTTAAATAGTCACTAAATGTGTGTGTTCCCCCTCATACCATATGTTGTCATATTTTTGTAGTATTTAGTTCACATATACAGCATTTGTATATTGTTGCAAGTCTGTTCTTCTGTGTTTATGGTGTGAGCATTCTAAACTGCTAAGTGTATATTGCTTTTAGCACAATAACATTCTGATTAAATTTAAAATTAATTTAAAGATGAACTCCCCACTTGCTTGCAGGACCTAAGTCTTCCCTTTTCTTAATACTGGATTGAAAATAGGAAAGTTGCCCGGAATAACCAGGGGTCAGCTCCCGTGGCAACAGTATCAAGACTCAGGACATCTCAGTGAGCTGTGCTGTGCTTACTGTGTTTGTTCTTTCTGTTCTCCATAGAAAATGAAGAACCATTTGGTTTTCCAATGGAAAAGCATTGGTGGGTAAAGACACGGCCTTGTTGTAACATTGTAGCAGGAACTTAAATGAATGTGGGGAAAAGGGAAATCCCTGACATTTTGTCTCCTTCATCCTCCTGTTTGGATGCCTGGCATTGCTGGCTGCTTTTTCTTAGTTGCCAAGAGTAACTCTAGAAGTACAACTCCCTTTCCTGCTCTGTGCCCTCCACATTGAGGAAAACGAGTTCCACAATTAGTGATTCTCGAGCCAAAGTCCTGTAGGTTCAGTCCTCAGGTACATACTGAGGGATGCTATTCCCATAATATGGGATTGGGACCTTGATCTAGTCAAGGTGACAACTGTGCTTAGGAAGAGGGACCCTCTTTCTCCACCTGTGATGGGCTTTCAGAATACAGTGCCCTGACCAGCACTGAGAAGCAAATAAACCATTTGCTCTGGGTCAGCCATCACTAGGTCTTGAAGATTTTCTGTATCATCCTTTTTATCTCTATCCTAGTAAGATCTTAAATGTATTCTGAAGGGATTATAAAAGAATTCAAGTTTGCTTTTTAAAATTGAGCTCTCTTCTAGGTGGAAAAAAAATTACAGATGGCAGAGGAAATTAGTTGGGACAAATCAGGTTTACAGATTTCTTTTATTGGAGAGGACTAGGTCCACCAAATGAAAGGTCCAAGATGAAATACATACCAAAATAAATAACTCAGTACCTACTGGGTTTTAAAACAGTTTGATATTTAGAAGTTGGTAATAGTCAAAACAAACAAGCAGACAAACAAACAAAAAAACCACTACCCCAACAAATTAAGTATAAACAATTGGTTTAGGTTTCCTGGAACATTTTAGGGAAATGAATTGCAGTAGTTGGCTGATTACATCCTATACTATCAGGAGTGATGAAGGTGTTGACTTGCCCAGCCAGCTGTTCAGTGAAGACCACTAAAATTGTATCTGGAAGATGGTTTTTGTTTCGTGGAGGGTCATAGAACTGCAGCTGCTCTGCTTGTTGGTGTGTTTTGAAATGAGGAGCAGGAGTTCTTGTGGGCCCTTCTGCTCTGCCCTCCCAATGTTGAAAAATGAGGTCTCCTTACTACACAGGGTAAAGAAAAAATGGCATGAAAAATTAAGTAGGCAGGAGATGTACTCAGTGTGAGACGATCCAAGTGACAAGTCTTGATTGCATTATTTAATAACACAATCTGGAATGCTACAGAGCTTCACGTTTTAGTCTGTATTTCACTGTAGCATTTCATGTTCGTGCATGAACTGCTGCCAGTCAACTGGTGCTTCCCTGTCTGCTCTTTTCCCTCATTTTTTGTCTTCATTTCTTACAGCAGTCTTCAGCAGCTTTCAAAATTATGTGACCTTTGTGATGATCTGAAAAGCACTGGCCACTTTTACTCGATGCCTAATCAATGTGGTGCTCTTTTATTTATTTATTTTTAAAGGAGTGACCAGCTTTTTTTTAACCTGTGCTAATTCTTGATGTTTCTTAAAATGTCAGTTAAACTGTTGCAAGGTCTATATGTAGGCATATTTGCCAATAACACAGACTGTCTATGCAATAAACCATAAAAATAAGAAGTATTGTGCAAAAATTACAGAAAAATCCATACAGGCAATGCATGTGAAATTTGTTTTCTCCTAATACAAACTTCATTTTCTCTTGTGTTTTTCTAGTGTGAAACACTAGAATACTGTGGTGGTTTTATTTCAAATGTAAAGATTTACCTAACTTCCATAGGAAATTGTACATATGGGTCATGGAAAAAGCACTATTAAAAAGACATTTTCCAGACTCCTTAAACTGCACAAAGTCATGAGAATATATTGTCCTTAGATAGCTTTTGTTTGTCCCTATAAAAAAGAATCTATTGTTAACACCCTGATTTTTGGCATTGGAAATAGTGAACTGAAATACAATGATATTTATTTCATAACATATTTTCCCCATGTAAAGATAAAAGTGGGGGTTTCTTGTTGTTTGTTTTTTTTCTTAAAAAAGCTTCAGTAACTAACAATTATTTTTTAAATATTAGTGTAAAAGGAACTAACCTTGTAGATTCCATCAAAGTTTAAAAAAAAAAAAAGTATTTCATTTCAGGTAAACCATGTCCAAGATATTTGTACTAGGTGATTCTTTTTAAAGGTTAAAGCCTTTTGTTGATTCTTCTCAAAACATACTTTGTACAGATTTGCCTTTCTTTAAAAGTATATGTGTAGCTTTTTGAATTTATGATCAAATATGCATTTGGGAAGTCCTTATTAATTATACAAAACCTGAGACACAGCATATGTCTTTAAAGACAGGACAAAAAAAAACCCAAAAGCTCACACGAGATCTTTTTGTTCTCAACTCTGTGCAATGAGTGCAATAAAGAATATGTTTTGAGAATTAATTATATTTAAAAGTAAAAGATATGACTCCTTTCCCAGCTAGTTAAAGATGAGGCAGAGAAGATGGGAAATGACCTGATGCAATGTTCCTAGATAACAATAGACAGGGACACCTCTGCTATCTGCAGTGAGTGTGTCTGAGTGCTTACCTAAATCTCTTCCAGTGAGCCTGTACTGTACCCCAAGGTGAAATTATATCATAGTCATGAAGACAACTCATCAGGATTTCTTCTCCTAACTCAGTTTTAAATAAGTCAGGAAGGATAGATTCCAGGTGGGTTTTTGGGATGGTAAATGAAGCTAAGAGACTACTAAAATGAATAAAATTACTCTCCTGGAGTTCCTCAGACATTGTAGTAGCTCTTCAGGGAATGGAAATTCTTGATGAGTTGCTGCATGAAGAATTTTCCCATAGGTGATGGTGTGCCTATTGAATTCCACATTGTTGTTAAATATATATATATGCATGTAATATGTTCTGCTGTTTAGATGCCCAACCTACAGAATCTGAAAAGGAAATTTATAATCAGGTGAATGTAGTGTTAAAGGATGCAGAAGGAATACTGGAAGACTTGCAGTCATATAGAGGAGCTGGCCATGAAATACGAGAGGTGAGCTAGAGCGTTACAATTGTGCACAACCTGTGGTTGTTCATTGTCTGATCCTAACCAAATACTGCTGGGTTTTAACTTTGCTTGCAGGAGCTGTTTTGGCAGAGCATGTTGTCTATTAAAATCACTATCTTGAATTTCTGCTCTGGAATGTTTCTTTTTAACAGCGAAACAGATGTCGCTTGTTTCAGTCGTATTAATCCACATGTGTAATAGCAAATGATGCTTCTCAAACTTTTCAGGCAATTGTTGCTATTGATTTTTCTTTGTGTTCCCACATGAGCTCTTCTTGAGTTAGTAGTGAATTTAGAAAGAACGTGGTGTGACTACAGTGCAATACTGAGTAGTGCTGGCATCTTCTTGTGCAGTAATTGGAGAAGTCTGGTGTGGTAATCCTAACACAAAAGACATCTCATTTTCAATCCCTTTTAGTTGGCTTTTATTTACTACAGTAGACTTTTGGAGAAGCAAAGTTTCTGTACAGAATGTCAGTCCATTTTTTTCTCTATGTTTAAAAAAGGGTGAGATAAATCCTTTCCCAACCTCTGTTCTTTCTTCCTCACATGCAGCAATGAGGGCTGCTCTAATCCTGAAGTGAGGAGTTACTGTAACATACCCTTAAGAAATAGTATTAGATAGGAGGGCTCTCTGCTCTCTCCAGACAACATTGAGATACTCATAGACATTCAGCTTTGAGAGTTTTTTTCTCCATTGAATTCATCAAGTAGTTTTAAGAAGGGTAACTGTGTCACACAAAAAACCTTAGGAGGGGAGATGGCTTACTTGTTCTTCAAGGAAGGAGCAGGATCAGGGAGAGGCTGTAGGATCAGCCAGGAATTCATGGCTCAGTGAGGAAGCCTGCAGCTCTCTTGGAGAAAAGAGAGGCACTCCTGAGAGGAGGGAGACATCTCAGGAAGGAATCTTTCTAGGGACCAGAGAGGAGTGTGATGCAACTTACAGTCCAGGGTTGACCAAAACATATTTCAGAATCAAGGAGTTGACACTGAAGATGCAGCAGGAGAGTTATGAACATTTTTATTTCTCTTTTCTTAGTATATTTTCAGTTGCTAAGTAGTCGAGTTTCTATCTTAAAAACCTAGAGAGGTTGAATTTAAAGTATTCTGTTTGGGAAGTTTACTGTAAAAACAAGATCTATGCATATATACCTCAAAGATCCGGTGCACACCATGTCCTGGTGGTGCTTTATGTTGTTGATTATGCTTAAATGCTCCTACTGTAATATTTAGCCTGAATTTCACAGCAAAGTTGTTGATTTTTTTTTTCCTGCACAAATTCAGGAGTTGGTGATAGATACCAACATTAGGATGAGGCTTTAATTACTAAACTTTTTTGCTGGGAGGAACCACAGTGAAATTGTTGATTTTAATTAATGAGGTCTGGTTATGTAAATTTTCTTATCTGAGTAGCTTTATTTTTAACAATTTCTTTCTACTCTCTCCACGTTGTTTTCCTGTTCAGGATACTTACTTTCAACACAATTACTTAGACCTTTTTGGAACAGACTTGGGTTAGTACAGGCTTGTCTCTCAACTGGAAAACCTCTCAGTAGGTAGAATTTTTGGTTATTAGATCTTCAAACAATTGTCCTGCATAGGTTTTTTAATAATTTTTTTAGTCAGCAGTGCATCAGTTATTCTTAATCTAAGCATACTGTTTTCCTCTCCTTTTCTAATTTAAGGCAATACAGCATCCCAATGATGAGAAGCTGCAAGAGAAGGCATGGGGTGCAGTTGTGCCACTAGTAGGCAAACTAAAGAAATTCTATGAATTTTCTCAAAGACTAGGTAAGTAGAAAGGTATTAACTTGTGTTTTTTGTCTTCATTAATTAGTATATTTGGCATATGTGATCACATCTAGGTCAGCTCCTTAATAGAAAAAAGGTTATGTTGCGTAGATTCCTTCTATACACTGGATTGGATCTTATTTATATCTGTGTACTACCTTCTTGCATGCAACAGCAGACTTGCTTCAGTGGGTACCTGAAAGGAGAGAGAGAATGGGAACATGCTTGTCATCCTCCTTCCCTACTCCTTTAGTAACTCCAGAAAGCAGTAACCACTGATTGTTTGAAAATTAGTGGACTAAATAATCCGGGAATTAGTCCTGTTAATGTTTCTCCTACCAAGAGAATTTAAAAGTGTCTGTATAATTTGTCCCTAAACACCAGAAATAATTTGGTCTGTGGAAATGCCTGATCTTGGTTCACAGAGTTGCAATACTTAAGATGGTGCTTCATACCTCTTATGAAACCAACTTGACTGATGTGGTGGCTAAGCTGATTATACCTATTAGACTTGTTTTTTCACAAACTATCTGTTGTTATCTCACTTTTAATCAGAGTTATTAGCGTAGGTCATGAAAAAATGAGTTCAAAACATGGAAACTTTTTGCAGACAAGTTCTGCTTTGTTAAAGAGGTGAGGCATTTTTCTCAAGAAGATGAACAGGAAGTGGATTGAGTTTATCGTAAGACATGACTTCTGCTTATAGTTATGTGCCTCTTGAATTCTGTGTTATCTTAAAGGCTTAAGTCTGCTAACACAGGTTACTGAAATATGTCTTACACAAATGTTGCAGATGAAGCTTTTCAAGAACTTTTTTTTTGTGGCTCTCAGTGCCAGTGTGACTTAGTCTGTAGAGCAGTTTGTAAGTAAATATGACAACAATGACACATAAATAAGCAATTAATTGCTTATATTAACCAGCATGTATTTTGGCAGATGTGTATTTTAAGTCTAGCATGCAGGATATCAACCAATAGAGATACGAGAAGCAGATGCAGTTGTATATGGCAAAATACTGTCCTGTCGTTTTAGAGGCAGGATTGCGAGGCCTGTTGGGAGCCCTGACGAGCACTCCCTATTCCCCAACGCAGCACCTGGAGCGAGAGCAGGCTCTCGCGAAGCAGTTTGCAGAAATTCTTCACTTTACACTCCGATTTGATGAGCTCAAGGTAAGAACTCGTAGTTTTGTAAGCACAAAGGCTGGCAAAAAGAAGCCAGGTCTGTTTACTGAAGCAATCCAGTTGTGTTCTCTTCTAGAACAGAGTGTGCAGTACATACTCAAAGATCTAGTGTACTTGGCTTGCTTGCATGACCTAGAGTTAGATTAGACTGGAAAGAGATGAAATAACATATTTGCTTTAGGCACTTGTTATATTTCAGTTCATATTAATCATGTTTCTTCATCCAAATTTGGCATATCTCTTGGGATACTGCTGCTACTCTTAGTTTGCGCACATGCATAGTCCAGCTATTTTCTTGCTAATGTGCAAAGAACTAAGATGAAATGATTATTAATTTGCTGGTCTGATCCTTGGAGTCAAACTAGGAAAGCAATTTTTTTTCAGCCTGCTAATTTCTGTCTCCTGCTCCTTTTCTTTTTCCTGTTAGATCTTGTTTTGCAAAATCTGAGAAACTAACCAGAAGGCTTTACTTTGTGGTTATCAGTTCCCAATACGTCACAGGCCTTTTTACTAGAGGAAGCCAAATATTTTCTTATTTGGAGTATTATATTTTATGAACACTTGTCCTTATTTTTCTCGAATTTGTTACAACTCTCTTGCTTCCATATCTATATAGATGACAAATCCTGCTATACAGAATGACTTCAGCTACTATAGAAGAACTCTGAGCCGTATGAGGATTAACAATGTCCCAGTAGGTAACCCTTGGAGGAGATGACATATAATCTTATGCTACCACCTCTCTTCTTCATGTACAGAACAACTAAATTTTTTTTTCCTTCCGTTTTGTAGGCAGAGGGAGAAAATGAAGTAAATAACGAGTTGGCAAACAGGATGTCTTTATTTTACGCTGAAGCAACGCCAATGTTGAAAACCTTAAGTGATGCTACCACAAAGTTTGTGTCAGAGGTAAGAGTGTAAATGTGTGCCCTGGATAGTGTGCTTCAGAGCACCACAGGGCCAGGCATTATTTGGAACACAAAACTTCTACCAGGCTTAATTTGGCATCTAGAAACCAAACTTGGTTTTTTTTGAAGCTTCAAGAAATGTGAAGTGTCTTTTCCCAGGTGCTGTAGAGGTTAGCGACTTCAGCCACTTTTTGTGTCACCAAAGTTAGTGCATAGTGTCACATCAGTGCTGATACCTTTCCTCAAAGAGGGAGGGGGACAGGTAAGTATTTTGCCTCCATTTTGGTGGTGGTTTAGAGCAGAAATTACAGAAAATTGAAAGTGAAACAGTTTGATTCTGTGTGCTTGAAATAAGGAATGGAATTGAAATGTAGCTTCCTTTTCTCCTTCCTGAGAGAAGGTTACACTGTGTAAAGTCAAGAATACTACATTATTGCAAAACAGGAGGATCCTGAATGGGAAAAGTATTCCAACATTTTGACACTATTTATGCTTAATTACCTAGATAAATATTGGTAGTAAAATCCAGTCACTGCAAGTATTGTGCTTGCCTTCTGGTAACTGTGATGATTTTTGGCTTACATGCAAAGAATGCACACTATTTCTTAATTAAAAATAATTGTATGTTACATGATTAATGCAAAGATATATTTGTCTTAATATTTTTTCTAAGTTCCACTTTATACTTGAAATGCCTCAAGAAAATTGACCTCTTGTTTTATATTTCTTTGTGATGTTCGTCTGCTGCAATTTTTCACTATTACAGCAGATGAATATATTTGGCTATAGAAATTTCTGTCTTGAAGGAGCAAGTTAGATGAGTCCTTTAAAATTTACCCAAAGTCTGTAATGTCAATAGTGTAGTTCTTTGACTACACTAAGCAAGCAAAACCTGTGTGTTAGACCTTGTTCTGGAAGTTGCTAACCTATATGGTAACATTTTAAAAAAAACAGTGCAAGACTACCTGACTTACCATAGTTGTATTGATGTTTTTAATTCCCCCATGGTGCCATGCCAGCAGATCACTGATTTGATTTAGGTTTTGTAGCACAATATTTCACAATAAATGAATTGGAAATTGTTAATCTTCTTTTGCAGAATAAAAATTTACCAATAGAGAATACAACAGATTGCTTAAGCACCATGGCCAGTGTGTGCAGGGTCATGCTGGAAACCCCGTGAGTATAAACAGTGCTTGTACTGGGTCTGAGTCATGTCTGTATCTCAGCCGTGACTTGTGATGCATAAGGTGAAAGAAATATAATTGAGGTAATTAGGAACTATGGTGTTTTCTTTTTACCAGCCTAGTTGTTTACCTTGACATGAAACTACATTGTCTCATTTTGCTAGTCATGCAAATCATGCGGTCTACTTTTCTGAACGTATTAATATTTAAAAATAGCATGGCTATGGAAGCTAGACAACCTCTTGGCACTCTTTATAAGTGGTTTTCTCATGTATAATTCAGAGAAATAGACTATTTGAGCATGATTGCCTAGGGCCTCCTGAAAGAGGGGCTGTGGGCAATGTGCTAGACGGTATGTCCTTGTGGGCTGGCCCAGCTGATGGCTGTAACAAAATGACAGTGCCCCTGTCTGGGGAATTAAGAGGCGATTTCTAGGCTTGAAGGCAGTCTGTTGTCTACTATATGTTTGAGAGGCACTGGGAGTATGATCAAAAAGTCAGAGTAAACTTTGGGTTTTGATTTTGGTTTTTTTTTTTGGTTGGTTGGTTTGGAGTTTTTTGTTGTTCTTTTGGTTTGTTTTTTTTATTTTATCTGTTTCTTTGTGTTCTAAATAGTTTTGCACTGGTAACATTACTTGCACGTGAGCTGTGTCTTATTTAAATAATTTTCTGTCCAAATACCACAGCATGTATGTTTTGAAGTACATTAAGAGCTCCAAACATTTATATTCTTACCCTTCTTAGGAACGGACTGTTCCATTCAAGAAAGTAGTTAAATGTTGTTCATTAGCTTTCTTTCTTTACTTTTTTTTTCCCCCTGAGTCAGAAGTTTGGGTGTGTATTATAGGGTGGCAGGGAAAAGTGTAGGAAAGCAAAGTTAATCTTTTTAGCAGCCGGGTCCTCTTTTAGGTTTGAGAATCTTTTTTAATCTTCAGGTAACTCTTTCTAAGCTGTTCTCTGATTTGAAAGGAAAAAAAGAAAACTACCAAAAGCTTGGGGTTGGTGGATTTGGATTTTTTTGGCAGGGGATTCTTTTTGTTCTCTGAGGACTTATAGTAGAATTTTTCTCTTTAATCTTATTTTGGGTGTTACTAGTATGTACTCTTATCCTGTGTTTCATAGATAACCTGTGTTTTTAAATTACAGTGAATATAGAAGCAGGTTTACAAATGAGGAAACAGTATCATTCTGTCTGAGGGTAATGGTGGGTGTCATCATACTCTATGACCACGTGCATCCAGTGGGCGCTTTTGCCAAAACTTCAAAAATTGATGTAAGTTTATTGTTGCTAAATAATCTCTTGAGTATTTAAATTGTGTAAAGTGTGTAGGTTCCTTTTCTGTCTTTCAAGTTCTAGTAGCAGATGTTGGATTGGATAAGTTGGATTGATGCTAAATGGGTAGTGGTAGCTGTGAGCAAAAATATATATTTAAGTAGTGAGAAATACAAGCTAGGCCTTCAGTCATGTAAATGATCGGTTTTAGGCATGAAAAATCTGTTTTTATGGAATTCAGGTAGTGTCTTAAAATACTTGTAAATAGTGGTTGTGCTGAAAGATCCAAATCAGAATGACTGAAAACAACAACGGCATCTGGCTTGTTCCTCACTGCCTGGTAAATAGCTCAGTTCATAATCCACCAGCTTTCAAATGTTTAACTTTCTGCTGCTAGTTCATAAGTCTGTGGAATACATGCTGTTACTGTATGTGGCTTCATGGTTGTTTAAAATGGTCTGTTATCCTATTGTAGTAACTACAGGGTTGGTCATTATTTCACTGACTGAATGTAGTAATTCTTAAAGGATTTATGATAAACAGGTATTTTTGTTTACAGTTTCCTTCTTTTTTTCCTAAGGTCTATAAAGCAGAGCTTGACATGAAAGTCGCATTGTCTGAAGTTGTCATAGAATGGCTTGGGTTGGAAGGGACCTTAAGGATCACCTAGTGCCAACCCCCCTGCCATGAGCAGGGACACCTTCCTCCAGACCAGGTTGCTTAAGGCCCTGTCCAGCCTGGCCTTGAACACTTCCAGGGATGGAGTAGCAGTCTAAAGCCATTCTCCCTCATGCTATCACTCCAAACCTGTGTAAAAAGTCTCTTTCCAGCTCTCTTGTAGCCCCCTTTAGGTACTGGAAGGTGCTATAAGGTCTCCCCAGAGCCTTCTCTTCTCCAGGCGGAACAACCCCAACTCTCCCAGCCTGTCTTCAAAGGAGGGGTTCTCCAGCCTTGGAAGCATCTTCATGGCCTCCTCTGGACTCGCTCCAGCAGGGCGAATTGGGGACCCCAGAGCTGGGTCCAGAGGGGGAGAATTGCCTCCCTTGACCTGCTGCCCACGCAGCCCAGGACATGTTTGGCTTTTTGGTTTTTTTGCAGGGTCATGTTGAACTGTTTGTCCACCAACACCCCCAGGTCTTTCTCTTAAGGGCAGCTCCCAATCCGTTCTCTGCCCAGCCCGTATTTATGCTTGGGATTTCCCTGTCCCAGGTACAGGATCTTGCACCTGGACTTGTTGAGCTTCATGAGGTTCACACAGGTCCGCTTCTCAAGCATGTCCATGTCCCTCTGGATGCCATCCCTTCCCTCCAGCGTGTTGACTGCACCACAGAGCCTGGTGTCATCAGCAAACTTTGCTGAGGGTGCACTCAGAATGCAGCTTTTTAAGTAGCTAAGCCAGTCTGTCATAGGAAAATATCATACTGAAAGCTTAATTCCTTTCTAATATCCAGAAAATGTCTTTACGGTGCTGCTGTTTTTAAATACTTATTTTTTTCTTTTTGATAAACTGAATATAAAACATTTCTGTAAACTCAGAAGGTACTAGCATGAAAAAAACTGTATCTTATTTTAACTCCTAGATGAAAGGATGCATCAAAGTTCTTAAAGACCAGCCTCCTAACAGTGTAGAAGGCCTTCTAAATGCTCTCAGGTACTCTTTTTTTGGTTTAGATTTTGTTAATATTTTGATATGAAATTTCATTAATTGTCCGGGGCATTTTCTTCAGCAGCAGAGTAATCAGTCACTGTTACAGGGAAGGGTGAATGTGATTATTGCAGGCTTGCCTTCCAAGTGCCTTGGGATGAGAGTGCATGAGGAAGCCAGTTCTAACAGCTGGGTTGTAAACCTGAAGTTGTCATTCTAAGATAGCTTTTTGTGTACATACCTGCATGCAGGCTAAGAATGAGTCAGTATGGTGTGGCAAGTAACTATTAATTGTTCCTCTTTCAGAAAGTACTTAAGGCACAAATCTCAATGCTTTTGCTTTAGAACAGATGGGACAAAAATTTGCCGTACTAATTGGAGAAGTAAGGAAAAGTTAATAATTCAGTGTATTAATCTAAAACCATCCCAAATCTTCATTCGCGAAGCCCAGCCATGAACCTGAAACCTTCTAATTTGGGTCATAAAGCTGTATCTATAGTCAGAAACATGTTCTTTGCATGGGTGTCCAGCACTGGAGGAGTGGCAAAAGATGCCAAAATGTTACAGGCAAAAAGGTTCTTGTCCTTACTTGGAAAAGTATCATATTACTTTGGTAACAGATAAGTGTAACTGGATGTTGTTACTCATGTGCTTGCTTTGGAATGTGGAAGCTTTAGTTTGTCTTGCCTGAAAATGTGCATTTGTGATTGCTTTTTCTTATCTATAGTGAAACTGCTTTAATTTCATTTGCCCTCTCTTTATTTTTTTGTGTTATGATATGGTAAGAAGTGAAATGATGTGGTGGTGTAAGTGGATTCATTTGCAAAGTTGTTTCAGATTATTAATTAAATGAAAAAATCTACACTTAATTTGAGACTTCATGTGAGTATTTCTATGCTAAAATGATGTTGTTGATCGTTTCTGAACTTCCTTACTTGATCAGCCTTTGAGATGGTGATCAGTAAAAACACAAGCTTCTGGAGGGAGAAGACTGCATTAGCATTTATTTTCTGGCTAGTTTGTTGTGATTGCAGTTAAAAATGAACACCAGTCTTTACGGGTACCTCATTTTTCCCATCTTTATTGACACTCGTAAAGTACATGGAAGGTATAGTTCGGGTTCTTGCTCACTCACTTTGTGGTTAGCAGTGTAAATTCAGTCCGTGCTGACTCTGACCTTTCCCTACACCAACCCTTTCCACCCATGGATGCTTCAACAGTCTTGGTTTCATACACTTGATTAGTCATTTGGCTAGGATGTTCAAATGTTTCTTTAGATCACATTTGGCAATGTTAGGAAGAGATGTGGGGGTGAGCTGCTGTGTGATGAAAGCAGGTTCAAGATGATGTCATGCAAGTTAAGTCCAAATCTAAGTGTTTGATTCTGGAGGAGTGTTAGAAGTCCTCATGTTTCCTCAAGAGTGAGATAATATGTTTCAAAAGCAAATGGAAGGTGGTAAGGATTTTGGAAGGAGATCAGCTGTTTGTAATTTGAAATTCATATGGGCATTGTAGTCATGTTCAGCTTTTTCACATGGGCAGAATACCAAGTATGGTAACTTTTCAGGATTTCAGAAAACCTTAGACTGCTTGTTTGTGGAAAATATAAATTACCAAAGAGTGCAGAAATCTACATTGATATTAATTTCCTAACTAAAAAGTAATTATATATTCTTCAAGTGAACAAGTAAATATCACTGCAGTTGTGGATAACAATGGAAGTGCTAATTTAACATGTTAAATTACAGAATAAGTTTTTATTTGCTTTTAGATTAGTTAGGAAGGGAGATCAGGGAAATTAATCATACAAAGAAGCCGATATTAAGGATATACATTACTCCCTTTTAAAAATAGAGGTAACTAAGCTTTTTTTAGGGATTTAAAAATGTGCTATTGTCCTAGAGAATTTCAAAGGGGAGGGGGGCTGAAATAAGCACATATGTTCTCTAGTTTTAGCAGCAGTCATTTAACTAAGCAGGAAATAAAGCTGAAATTAGGCTGAAAAATTATTAAATCCATTGTCGTCGAGGGATCTTAGGAAAGTTTGATCACTCGAAGTTTTGAAGAGAAGTTTCTGATGCTCTTTTATTTCAAGATGTTTCCTGTGGGCAGAGACCTCAGAGTCAGTCTGATGTTAGTCTGTCACAAGTGATAATATGAGTTTACTATGAAATGAACTATGAGCACAGAAGCCAATGTCCAGCTGAGGCTTTTGAATTCCTCTTCATGCAAGGCTGCTAGGTTATAATTCTGATTGATAACAGCATTTTCTGATCAGAATGTCTGATTTGTGCTCTGGGTAACCATGGATTGGGTGGGGATCGATGGCTGAGGGTTTTGCTCTGGTACAGTCGGGTTGAGCCATAAACAAAGAAATTACATATTTGTTAAGTCAAAGTGCAATAGCATCTATGCTCATCTCAACTTTTATTTCTGTGTTTAGGTACACAACAAAGCATTTGAATGATGAGACTACCTCCAAGCAAATTAAATCCATGTTGCAATAACAATTACCTGGAATTCGCACCTGCTGTAGACAGTATTCTGCAATGACTGAGATGCACAGATTTATTTTTTTTTAGTGATTGCAACTACTATCTCGTTCATTCTTGCTTTTTATTTTCTCTCTTCCTGTTTACCCTTTTTTTTTTTAATCACTTTCTTGTTCCTAAGTAAGCTCAGACTTCTTTTCTGTGCCAAATCAAAGAAATTTATCAATTCTGGAAAGTATTTCTACTTTTCAGAATAGCCATCCTAAGTGGCAGCTAATTATGCGTTGCATTTGGATTTCTCTGTACTGGGGAAAGATTTGTGACT
Source organism: Lepidothrix coronata (assembly GCF_001604755.1). NCBI lineage: Eukaryota > Metazoa > Chordata > Aves > Passeriformes > Pipridae > Lepidothrix > Lepidothrix coronata. Next base: position 2,344,442 of record NW_016690297.1, on the reverse strand, counting down.
TGAACTAAATATTTTTAAACTTGTGGTTTTTTTCTTTTTTTGAAAAACTAATATTTAATATTGCTTCTTCTGCATGGCAAGACTGCCTACTTCTGCTATTTAAAAATCCCTTGATGACTTCATTTTCTATTGCAGCTTATTTTCATGTGCAACCATGAGGAAACTAAAAGCAGATTTGTTTAAATTAACTGTGTTTGTACAAAATGGTACCCAACACAAAAGTTTTTTTAAATGAGTAAAAACTGTTTTGTTTAAAAGTTACGTTTGCATTTTGACTCATTTTTGTAAGGATGTATGTTGTATGTTTAACCTTTAATAACTAACGTTAAACTGTGGTGTGTGCGTAGCAAAATTACGTATGCATGTTCATGTCAAATGATTGGCTGTGGATAAGATAATAAAATCAGCTTTCATTTTTCTAAGTGTGGTTTGATTTACCAGTATTTTGAGTGAGATGTCTTCGTGCTCTTTGGATTTTTACAAAAAAAATAAATTTATAAATTTTATATAGTGAAAACTCTGCTTTTTCATTACCAGTAACCACCAGCCTAATCCATACTGATTTAAGCCCAATATGTTTTAGGGTTCTTGCTCTCCACTCTGTGCTGCATCCCTGTCCCCAGAAGTATTACTCAGATGGAGTTTGTGGAAAGGAACTTTTTGCAATCCATATAGATCTCTGTGGATGTTGCTGATTAACTTGCATCTTGGCTACCTGTGCTGACTCAGTATGGTCATCAGAAATGGCATTCTAGATTAGGCTCTTTGCTTACCAGTGGTGGGGTGTATACTGGTGTGTACACTTGTTGATCTAGATACTTGAACTGTGTGAAATCTGAATAATCCCAGTGTACTAAATAATGTGTCTTCTTTATGTGGCATTTTAGAGCAACAAGTGTTAAATAGATTGGTGAAGAAATTAAAGTTCTTTTGGGAGAAGAATTAAAGGGGAAAATGTGCAGCTCTTCGGAAGGACCTCAGCTGGTTGGGAAGTTGGGCAGAGAAGAACCAACCAAAATTCAAGCCAGGGCAAGTGCAGGGTCCTGCACCTGGGGAGGAATAACCCCAGGCACCAGTACAGGCTGGGGTCCATGAGCCAGTCCATGAGCCAGCAGTGCCCTTGTGGCCAAGAGAACCAGTGGTATCTTGGGGTGCATTAGAAAAATCATTGCCAGCAGGTCAAGAGAGGTGATCCTGCCCCTCTACTTAGCTCTGGTGAGGCCTCACCTGGAGTGCTGTGTCCAGTTCTGAGCTCCTCAGTGCAAGAGGGATTTGGAGCACCTAGAACAGATCCAGCTGAAGGCAGCATAGATGACTAAGGGACTGGGCCATCTTTCTTATGAGGAAAGGCTGAGGGAGATGGGCTTGTTTCAGCCTGGAGAAGAGACAACTGAGAAGGGACCTCATTAATGTCTATAAGTATCTGAAGGGGTGATGTCAAGAGGACAGAGGCAGTTTCTTCTTGGTGATGCCGAGCAATAGGGCAAGAGGCAACAGGCAGAAACTGATGTACAGGAGGTTCCACCTGAATATGGGGAAGAACTTTACTGTTTGGGTGGCAAAGCACTGGAACAGATTGCCCAGATTGATTGTGGAGTCTTTCTCACTGAAGATGTTGAAAAAGTGTCTGTAAGCAATCCTGTGCCATGTGCTTTAGGATAACCCTGCTTGAGCGGGGAGGGTGGACCAGACTGACTCACTGTGGTCCCTTCCAACCTGGCCCATTCTGGGATTTTGTGAAAACGAATTGAGAATTACTAGGGAACATCTCTGGGAAATGGCATGGTTTACCTCGAAGGGCAAACATTAGTGCACCTTGTGTGCATGGTGCTGTTGTGATTATGCCTAACATGAGTTCTGGAAAGGAGACTTGAAACCCCCAGGCAAGTGTGAACCCCTCAGCTTTATTTGCTGGACTAATGTTTCATAACTTTACATAGCACACTGGTTCCAATACAAGATATTAGTGCGATCATGCTGGATTTCCTGTGGATACCCCTTCTACACCACCAAGAAATATTCTTCTTGTCTTTTATTTGTTTGGTTTTTGAAAGAAGAGATCTGCAAAATTGTGAATCAGGACACTTGAAGAGTTTGAAGGAGATGTAAGTGTGTATTGTGGGTACATGTATGTCCATCTCACCTGGATATTTTTTTCTTTCCTGCCAAAGATACTTAGCCACGGTCTCTGCCACAGAGAAACCAACCCAAGTGCGAGGCTTGCAGCAGGAATAAAATACTCTTTCTTTGACATGATACTGCTCTCTAGTCCTTTTGGCAATATCATAGTTGTATCAATCTGAGGAAGGACAGAACTAGATTTGTTTAGTTCTTTTTAAAAAGAAAAAAAAAATCTTCCCGGAATCGTATGAATATTACAGACTGTATACAACTGACCCTTCTGCATGGATCTGAAAGGGAAACTGTCCTCATCAGTTCATTACCCTGAGGAAAAAACAACAATTTAGTGTCAACCTTGTTACTGTGAATACAGTTAAGGAATAATAATCTCAGGAGGAGCAAACCATTCTCCTGTCCAGTGTTACTTTTTGGAAGTAGAGCTTTCTAAAGCTGAGTTACAGAGAATGGGTTTTAAGCACAGCTTGTGTAGTTGACAGTTTTTACTTCTGATCTCATTAGAAAACACTTGAAACAGTAAATCCAGCCTGGTGCCGTTGTGGAAGAACCAGCCATACAGCAGATTTCTTCTTTGTCTTGCCCCAGTGGCTGCCGACTAAACACAATTTCTTCAGTCGACTGTTTTGGACAGCTCTTCCTTTCTGCTGCCCTGCCAGCATCTTTGCTTTTAAACATTTTTGTTCTTGTGGTCTAAGGATAATTGGAACTTTCCTTTTTTTCTTCTGGTATTTGTGTTCTGAAGTTTCTTTGTGTAGGCAGCTGGGAAGGGAGATTAGAGCTGGCCTGCCTAGAGTTGGCTGGCCCACAACTCCACAAGCTTCCCCCCTCATGAGCTTTCCAAGAGAAGAAAACAGGCCCTCCAAGTGTACCAGGCATGAGCTGTTTGCAGTTTTGAACTGAAACTGCTGCATGTTCCTGTTCAAACTTTGGTGCTTGTTCCTTGCAAACCCACTCTTTAATCTTATCCCCTTTGTTTTAGCACTTACATGTGGCAGTGGACAGGAGAGCAACTGTGAGGCCCAGCACTAAGTATTGGCCACCAAACAGCTTCTGTGTAAGTTTTGGGGGAAAAACTGTGCTGTTTGGTTGGCACCACCCTAGTGTATGTGATACCTGGAGTCTTGGGATGCTGGGCTGGGTGGCACTTAATGGTTTAAATAAATGCTCTGCTCAAATTGGCCATCCTCCCTGTGCTGTGAGTTGGTGTAACCACCCTGTGGCTGTTGTGGGTGGAAGGCCTTCTCCTCATGGTGCTGTGTCTCTGAGTGTAAATGCTGTTACTCCTTTCTTGTGAGTCTCAAATTCTGGGCACAGATGTGTCTCTGGGGGAAACAGATCCACAGTGGTATGTGTGATGTGTGTCACAGAGAGTATAGAGGCTGCATGGCTAACAATGTGTGCCACTCCCAAGCTCTGGAATGTTTCTGCAGTTCTTTAGTAGCAGCCTACTTGAGTGGTGTTGATATGGTTCTTTAAATTTCACATAAAAAGTAAATTATGGAAATGTTTCTCCTAAAAAAGTGTACTTTCCTGTCCATGTCTTCTCCTGCTTATAAACCACATCAGAGTTTCACTTTGCCAGAAATGCTGCCTATCTCTGTTTAGTTTTATAATGTTTGGAGCAGACCGGGAGAGGCAGGCCCTGAAATGGCTTGTCTTCTGCAGCAGGAACGTGATTACTCTTTAGACTGCTGCTTCATTAGAAGGATATTCATCCTGCTTTTCTTTGGGTTTTCTTCTCAGTGTTGTCTTTCTGTCCCTGAAAACACTTAGACTTGTGAAATACCTAACAAAGTAGTGTATGCAGTTGTTGCGGGTTTATAGTTAGTTGTGGCATTTCAAGCGTGTGTCAGTGTAGAAGGTCACTGTGATGTTCCCTGGGTGCTGCAGACACAAGTAATCACAAGTCCTGCTTGAGGTGGGAGCCACCCTTGAGGGTGCCTGTCCTGGCTGTAGTGATGGGGTTGCTTTTTTCTCAAAATTCTGAAATACCTCTGTGAAGTGGCTTCTTGTATCAAAACAGAGAACTAGCTCTGAATTGCCAGGTTACTGGCTCTTCCTTGCCCTTTTGGTCACTTTACTGGCCTAAGCCAAGTTTTCTCATCCCTTTTCCCAAGCCCGGTGTAATGCCTGGGGGCTGGTCAATAGTAGCAGCTCCCCATCTGGGGACAGTGGGGCAAGGACTAAAGCAATCCCAGTATAAAGTTCATGGTATCAATTTTCATATGAATTTTGTAATGAATTGCTATCACATGGGTTAGTTAAAAACCAGATGATTGCAACCAACTCGCTGCTCTGGATCTGGACAGTGATTTGCTTCCCCACGTGCTAATGACTCTTTCAGGCTTGTCTCATCCTTCAGTTTTATTACTGTCATGTTAAAAAGGTGCCTGGACAGGGTTACCTGTTCTGTCAGGGTTACAACACAAGAAGGGCTGTACCTGGTGAGCAAATCTAGCCAGGTATAAGCTGACCCTGTCTCTTGCATCTCTGCAATATTGTGGACCTTTGTGTCACAGCTATAGCAGCGTGAAATGGGCATTTTTGGGTTTGTATGGGGCAGTGGTTAAGTTATCTAATTACTGCAGGGGTGTTACAAATTACAAGAATTGGCTAAGTAGAATCGAGCTTTCCAAGTGCTGCAGTTCTTTCACCAGCAAATGCTTAAGTGCATGGTAGGCTGGCAACAAGTTACGGGGACCTGGTGTGTCATGAATATACTTACTGAGGTTGCCCTTGAGCCCTGTGTTCTCTGCTCATGCTTGAGCCCTGTCCAGAAGCCAACACGTTGTTGCAGGGGTCGGAGGTGTCCAGTAATTGAGGTGAGGAGTTACAAGCACCTAATGACCATGATAGTAAAGTGGGACATACAAGAGCTATGCCCTGTCCTGCTTCCTGCCATGGGGTTCCCTCGTTAAAGACGGCAAATCCTTTTTGATCCCAAGGTCTCTGGAGGAGTGCTTCTGCATGTTCTCCCCTTCCTTGCCATTCAGGGTGTATCACTGATACCCTCATCTTCAGAAGAAGGGAGAGCTCCTGCTGCAGGTGACATCTGTATGTCCTTCATGGCTTTGTTTTTTGCTGATAATCACATACACTGTGAACTGACTGGAGCAGAGAAGAGGTGGCCTCTATGGTCACAGGAGTCTAAGGCAACCCCAAGTCAGAGCTGACCTGGCAGGAGCATCTCTCTGGCCTGATCTGTGGCCTGGCCTACCTCTTCCTTGGATGCAGACTAAGAAGAAACGGAGCTGTTTATTTTATTGTGGCCGCCCCATATTTTTGCATTGTGATTTCACATGTGCCCATTGTGTCAAAGTGATGCTTGAACATTGGCCAAATGACGGGCCGGTGTCCAGGTTTGGGAAAGGAGTATGTGTGCACATCCAGCTCATCCCATGGGCTGGAAACACATCCATTGTGTGAAGGGGCACATGAGACGTGTCCAATTCCGGGGTGGAGGGAGATGTTGCAGTATAAAACTGATGTCCCCATAACCAGCTATGTGACCCCTGATCAGCATTGGTGTAATTAAAACAGTGCGGAGTTCATTGCTCAAAGATGTGGCCTTCAGTAATGTGGGCATTCTAACTGAGCTATTTCCTAGCTTTAAAGCACTTCCCTTTAGTATCCTATTGTTTTTAAGATGAGAGACTCTATGTTCAAAGACTCTACGTGTCTTTGAAATGGCTCATAGTGCTTGAGAGTGAAATGCTGCTTCAAGGCCCAGGATAGAGATGCTTTCTGTGTGTGGCAGCTGATTGACTGTGTCCTGGATAGAGGGATGATGGTTTAATAATACCATTGACTGATGTCACAAGGAGTTTCCTAACGCTTCTCTTACGCTAATGTAAATATCTTGCAAAAGAAGTGGAAGAGGGTGGCTCCTTAGAGAAATTTCATCTACACTGCATAAAGGGCCAGATATGTCCATTAGGAAATGTTACTGAACTGAAATTGGGCAGACTGACTGACAGGTCTTAAACTGAAGGATGCACTGCAAGTGATGTTTATGAGGTTTTCCTGCATAGACAGTTCGAGGCGTCAAAATCCAGAAGCGGGGAGGCATTGGACCAAAGCATACTCCGCAGAGCATCAGTAATAACTAAAAATAGAACTTCAGCAGTTTGTAGAAAACTTTCCTTTGTATTGCATAAACCAAAAAATGCTCTCAGGAAAGCTACTGTATGTTGGGAAAGAGAAAGTGACTGTCCTGAAGATGGCAGTGATGCTCTTCTCAAACAAACCATATTTACTGGCCAAGCGCTGCTGTTCTTTGAGAGCGACTGTCATACCCACAAACTCTCCCTTCTATAAATTACTGCAATATTACTTTTCCCTTCAAAGACTCAGTGATCCATTGCTCTCCTTATTTCTCCCCCCATTTCGACACATTAACACAACTTGCTTCATGCTCTGGCTTTGCAAATGAGGAGCAATTAGTGTAGCGCCGTAATTGCATGTCTGCTCTCAAGGAGGGAACATGTTTCAAAACTGAACAACCCTGGACTCCAAAGTTGTGCCTCTGCTGATCTGCAAGTCTCTAAAGGATTTTGAAATATGCTGTTAATCAAAAGCTAATTAAATGTTTAAATTAGTTTTTACAGGGTGGGTTTGGTTATGAAAGGCTCAGTCTAGGTCTTTGTCATGGGAAGCTCTTGCTCGCGGAGCAGAGCAGGTAGAAGAGAGTGGGAGGATTTCAGTGAGTTGTTTTGCTGAAGGACCTTCAGCCTCACAGCCATTATCATCTTCAGTGTTTGTCCCTCTTTATCAGAGAGCTGTCTCTCCTCAGTGAGGCTTTGGAAATGATGCTGTTTGCAGGAGCAGCATCAGCTGCTTTCGTCCAGACTAATGTTGCTCCATGCTTGGCCAGCTCACAGCCCCTCCCACGCTTTGGACTCAGATTTTCTCTTCGGGTCTGAGCCCTGGTCTCTGCAGCCCCAAACAGCTCCCCAGGACAGAGATGGCTCATCTGAGACTTGGGTGTGGAAACACTTAAAAGACAGATCCAATGGAGACCAAGCCCACCCCAGCTGCTCTGGGGATAGATTTCTTCTGCAGTCTAGGAGAGCTGGAGATCAAACCATGGGAAATTTCTGTGGTCTGAACGTAGATCAGCATTTGCAGCTATTGCTATGAAGTACTCTGTGCATCTCTCATCACCTTCTGCATTGCTACTGTCAGTGCTGTAAGGTTACAATTAAACCTTTGCTGCAGGTAAGGGAGGAGCTGACACTGGGCACTGCAGGGATTTCTTCAGACTGCTGCATCTCCCTCCCACCCCTGGGCTGGGGCTTTGGCTGCATTTTTCTTCCCCAAAACTGTTGGGTTGGGGGTTTTTTGAGCTGCTTGTTTTGTTATTTTTTTTGGGTTTTTTTTTTTTTTTTTAATAATGTGAGTAACAACAGACGCAGCTTGAGACCACAATCCAATGCAGGGAAGTTTCTGGGATCTGATTAGCCTGAGGCTAGGAATATCCCACACTTGATTTCTCCTGTAAAGGAAGACTTTGGCTCTCTGAATCTTCACTTTATTTTCAGGTCTGAGCAAGCGGCCAAGGCTGTGCTGAGACGTCCAGAGAGCAACTCCGAGGGGCTGTGTAAGGGGATCGGAATTTGGTCAGTCTGCTCCGCTTCCTCCTCAGCGAGGCGTTGGAGATGGAGGAGGGCTGCCCGGAGCTGAGCACGGGGCTGGATTTTGGGGATGTGCTGGAGGAGTGGCAGCAGGCAGCAGGCACGTTGAGCCCTGCTTCAGATGCAGTCTGATGCTTTTATAAAACAAGCAACACATGAGCATCAAGGAGCAGGGCTCTGGACTTCAAACGATGTCTGTGTGACCAACTCACAGATTTGGAACAACTTTTTAAAGATTTTTTTGCAAGGATAATGTATATGCTGATGGGCACGGTGTGGGCTGTAAATGGGGAAAGCAGACAAATTTCCATTGTGGGAGTTTCTGGTGATGCTAACTGAATTGTGTTTTTTCTTCAGGAGTGATTCAGCCACTCAGCATTCCTGTCACCCCTTCTAATCAGCAGCTTCTTGCCAGAAATGCCCATTCCTCAGCCAGCAAACAACATCAGTGCTTGCTGAACCTCAGGTTTCAAGCACCAGTTTTGGATTTGGGCCAGGAGAAAGGGCTCGTAACTCAGTAGTAGCATTACTGGAAAATCAAAACCAATCAGGACACAGAGTAAATGTTGCTTCCCACCCCATCAGTGTCTATTAGCACTGTTGATCATTAGGTGCTGACTCACAGAGGAAGAATGTTTCAGGAAAATGCACAAAAATACTTCGAATTTTTCACAGGGAGGCTCACACAGTGAACAGCAGCACCAGATGAGCTGCTCAGGACTGGTGTTGCTCAATTTGCCAAGTTCCACAGGAATCACCCTCTTCTCACTTTTTTATTTTGCTGTCTGTATGCAGCCACTAGAGAAGCTCGTTAGGTGGGCTCGTCCGAGCGGAGGGGCTGCGATGGTTTTGTGTTGTGTTGCGTGGTCTGTACCAAAGACTGACTATTGCTCCCACTGTTTTGGCTTGTGATTAGGTGTGTGCAGCCCCAGCTGGCTGACACCAGTGCTCTGGAGACGGTGGCATCGTCAATATTTGTTGGTGCTGCCACTGCACCCCCTGGTTTGTTGGTCATGACACTGCCTGGAGTGCTTTGCTTTCCATGCTTTGATCAGCTCCAGGGACTTGGCACATCCCAGAGAAACCTGTCCACTCTTGTTCACCTCCAGTTCAGCTGTGGCTCAGCAGGGCCCCAAAAGGATCCCAAACAGGCACATTTGACTGGGCATCCCTGCTGAGGGTTACCTGCTCCCTGTGTCAGCACAAGCTGACCTGCACACCTGGGGGATTTCTGTACCTCCTCCTTGCAGAAAGAACAGACCCACCCTTGGTGAGACTAAAGCTGTGGGGTAAATCTGGCACAGCCTGCAGCGCATGGGGGGATCTCACTAGTCCAAAATGGTGCTGTGTGTCTCTGGACGAGCTCTGGTTGCTCTAGTACATCTGTTGTGGTTCCTGCCCTGGAACGCTGCTTTATTATAGAATCATAGGATGATTTCGATTGGAAGGGACCTTAAAGGTCATCTAGTTCAACCCAGCTGCCATGGGCAGGGACACCTTTCAGTAGACCAGATTGCTCAGAGCCCCATCCAGCCTGAACACCTTCAGGGACAGGGAGTCCACAGGCTCTCTGGACACCTCTTTGCATTCCTGCAGCACTCTTCAGCTTATACCTTCTCCAGGGCATTGGTGTGCCTGAGCCTATAATATACAAAATATCACTATGTGCTGGAGACAGAAGGTTGGGGTTTACCACTGATTTCCTTTGGTGACCTGTTACAGCAAAAAACCCACATTTGGGCAGGAGGTGAAATATTCCTGCATTGAGGTTGTGGATCTGAGGGCAGCAATCAACCTTTACAGCTGTAAGAAGCATCTCTTGGCTCTCCTCTGTATAACACCAAAACCCAGCCACTTCCACAACAAACCACTCCAAAATTCCTGCCTTGGCAGAGTGGAAGCAGAAGGGATGGTAACCCGAGCACACATGATGATGTATATCATGAGATCTTTGTCTTGAGGGACACAATCAAGGTTGGAGGCTACTGCTTTGGGTACTCCTTAAAAAATGGGTGGTGAAAGTGAGTTTTCAAAAAAAGAAACAATGAATGGATCCAACACTGTATAGAGGAAAGAGAAGTTAAGCAGGCTGCACATAATAATTAAAATTTCAGTGAATTGATCATATTTTATATCAGTGAGTGGTCTCATTGATTTATACCAAAGCTATGGTCTTCCCTTATTTTTTTTTAACAGTTTATCTGTAAAAGTGTTTGAGCTTGGGTCTCTTGCAGTGGGAAGCTGTTTTCTCATTCCAGCTTTCTCATGTGCCAGAAAAACACTTTAACAAATGATTTACAGCACCTAAATTGTGTGTATATATGTGTGTGTATATATATATATAAAAAATATAAATAAATCCCAGATATTTGTAATGGACGAAGTATTAATTGCAGCTCTTGGGGGGGAAAAAAAGGGTATCTATGGTAATGTTTTGCTTGTAACAAAACATCTGATTTTAGATAATAATATATTTCTATAATTAGTGTAGAAAATCAAATGTTTGTAGCAGGCAAAGTATAAGTTACAGTTGTTTTTCTAGGAATTTAGGAGCTGCAAATCTCCCTCAGACCTGCAAGTCTTCTAGCCCAGGATTTTGACAATGACCAGAACAGGGCCGACCAAGGTTGTTCCAAGAAACCCTGCAACAAGCAGTTAGGTTATCCCTTATCTCAGAAAAGTTTCCATTCCTCCCCTTCCCTCTGTAATTAGAGGTTAGCTAATGCCTCTCAAATCATAGGAGTTTACATCTTTCCTGAGACTTCATTTCAAAAATAACTTTAAATATTTATTGCTGTAACTCTGGTCATGCTCGTTATTCATCAAAATGTCTAATCATGGTGGGAGTCTTGCCAGGGCTTTGTTAGCTTTCAGCTTCATCCCATTTTCCTGCTGCATGATGATCTAAGGACGAGTGAGAGCAGTAATCTGTAGAATGACCAAATAAAGAATGGTAAGAGTTTGGGGAAATTACTGGAAAACAATAAACTTTTTCCCTATATGTTTTTTCCACTTCATGTAACATGCTGTAGCAGAGCACAAAAGCACAACAACACATTTTGGGATTGTTTTTCACCCTGATAACTCTATGTTGGTGGCAATCCCAAAGCATGTTGCCCAGAGCTGGCCCCTCCTGATGGGAGCTGAAATGTTCTGCTGGTTAAGAGTCATCTCAGGTGCTGGGGTCCAAGACCTCACCTGAACCAGCCCCTTCTTCATCCTTCCCATGCACTGAGGGCAGTGCTCGAGGACTGAACTGCAAATAATGCCCTTCAGGGACAAGACAAAGGGACCACTGATGACCCAGGCACAGTGATGTTTGGGTACATAGGATTTTGGAGAGCCTGGGCACAGCATGCTGTGGAACCTGTGTTATCTGAGGCAGGTAAGACACTCCAGCACAGAGACAGATGTTGCCCTGGTGAGAGTCGTAGCCACCTTTGACATAGAGGAGAAGCAGAGTCAGACACAGAGGTCGGCTTCATGCAGATGCATGGTGGGCTGGACACATCCAGTGTGCCTGGGGATGTGGGATTTATCTGCATGCATGCATCTAGCAGTTCTTTTTGGGCCATTTTTAGCCAAATGTCATCCTTCTGCTGATAACATGGTACCCAAACAGCCCACGACCGTGTCTGGGTTTCCTGTGAGCCATAGGCTGGGGCACTATGTGACCGAGGAGAGCAGCCTCATTACAGCCTCAAGGTATGAAGTGATGGTGGTTCACTGCAGCTGCCAACTCATTAGAGCACAGAGCTCTTCTGAGACACCTTGGTCCCTCTGGGATTAGCCCCGGGGGAGCTGGGTCAGTGTCTCTGCCAGGCATGCTGATGCTGGGATGAAAGCAAGGCACTGGGGAATGGAACAGGGCTCTGGTGGGATGATAACCTCATCACAGACTCCCTATTTGGAGTTAGTGATGAATGAGATCCTGCTGATAAACTATCTGCCATGATATTATCAGGATGAATCTCAGTGTTAAAAGCTGGTTTGATGTAGTGGAGTTTGGTTTCCTTCCCACTCCTATCACAGTGACAAGACAGTGATGTTTAGCTGGGATAAATACTCTGCTTTTTTTCCTTCTCATTTGCATTAATAGCAGGCATTATTATAAATGTATGAGTATGTTGAAGAGGGAAATGTGAAGCAGGCATTCAAGGGTCTCTCAGTCTCTCTTGTAAGAGGGAGGCAGCTTCTGCTCAGACTGAGTAAATATTTAATCTTAGATACATCCTTTCCCATCCCTCCCTTCATGGTTGAAGCTGCTGAATAGAAAGCCAAACAAATTTAAACTGCCTTTGGAAGGTGAACGAGTATTCAGTAAATAATCTATTCACTATAGAGGCAGCCTTGCATTCATAAGATTCAGAAGTGCTTTCCAATGTTGGTAGATGAATCTTCAAAAAGCAAAGCACATTCCTAAAAATCTACTAACAATATTGGTGTGTTTATTTGTATTTGAGTGCAGCTGAAGTTACCTCAGGACCTTTGATTTAAAGATCGAGCTGTCACAGTGCTAGGAGATGTAGAAAGAGGTAAGAGATAGGAGAGTTGCTACTCTGGTGGTCAGATCAACACGATTAGTGGTTACACATTTGGATAAAATATGAAATGGAAGAGACATATGAACTCAAAGAACTGACTAGTCATAAAAGAAAATTTTTCAGAAAAGACATTATTCTAATTCATGACTTAGTGGTCCCCAGATGGCATGATTTAAAGTAGGGCAATGTGGTGACCATGTAGCAAATTTTGGTGGGAAGTTTGCCAAAAAGTGGAAAAAAGCTGTGTGACTCAAAACAATCCAAGTCTCACAGCTCCCAGAGGTGAGGAATGATCTCCCAGATGCCTCATGACCTGACCTGTCTCCCCAAAGATCTTAAGGTAAAGAGAGACACCTTAGATCAGCTCTGGAGGGAACTCTTAGGAGTGAGGCTGAGGCTGTTCAGGGTGATGGTTTTATCCTATCTTAACCATTGCTTAAGATCACACTTGTTCTTCAGGCTTTGGTTATTATTCTAGCAGCAGTTTATCCGAATAAGCAAATAGCACCACCCTCTTTTCCTTCAGTTACAACAGATTCAGAGCCTATTAGTGTCTCCAACTCCTTGAAATTGCTCTTTGGTGGATTCATTGCCTGGTGCTTTCCTGCACACAAATGTAGGGGCTGATGCAGTTGAAGTACAAGGCTTTGGCCTCCGTCCCCAGCGTTCCTGACAGAGAGGCTGAGGTAGCACATAAACCCATCCTCATGCATTTAGATGTCTTCATCAGCAGAGAGCACCGTTTGGGAAAGAGACATTTAAAAATCTCTTTGTTCGGTTTATAGGTTCTTTAAAGCCACTTAGTCATTTGAGAGCAGGTTAAAACTAGTCCATACAAGATGAGGCATCAACAGTCTTTTCCCAAAGCTCCTTATTAGCATTGATTTTTCAGTCAGGAGAAGAGTTGAGTAGTGGAAGATTAAATTAATGATACTGCGGTTGGTATGATTTGCCGGAAATGCCTGGCATCTTGTGTAGGGTCCTTTTCACATGGTTTTTCATGAAGATTCAGCAACAAGAACACAAAAAAGGTCATTCCCCATTTAGGGTGTTATTTTTACTGTGGCGAAAACTATTTTTACTGCTCTACCTTTCATTTCATTAATAGATGGTGGCTGACGTGATACGATCCTCATTATTCAGAACTTCATTTAGATAATTTCCTGTTGATTGTGGCCTTTGAATTCCTCTGAGTACTTAGAAATAGTACATTGTTTCTTTCAGAAAAATCCAGTAAGAATGATCATTTTTTGATTGGTTGGTTGGTTGGGTTTTTTTAAAAGCCACATGTGAGTCTTGAAGCACTTCATAGACCAATTCCAGCCCACCACTGGCTGGTCCATGCTTACAGGCTGCAAACCACTGTTCTAGCAGATATTTGGGGATTGGACTAATGCATCCTATGGGAGGGGGTAAATTATGAGGTGATTCCTTTGAAGGAGCTGGCCTGAAAGTGACCATGGAGGGGTTGTGGTAAGGATCCTGCTCTGTTTATTGACTGTCAGTGTTGTGATGGTGTGCTGAGCTCTGTAGGGGTGGTGGCCTCCCTGGTGAGATGGGACAGTAGCTAAAGAGAATTAGAAGGAAGGAGGGACTGGAAATAACAATGGCATATCCACTTTTACTGATTTCTTTTCACTTCCAGACTTTCTTTTAGGGGGATTATGCAGGTTTCCAAGCCCAAATTTTGACTTGTGGGAAAAAACGTGTTCCAGCTGTAGTTTCTTGGGATGCTAACATGCCGGGCTGGGGTCCTTGAGGAAGATGTGACCCTCTGTCTCTACAGCTTCATTTGGTCTCCTTCTTCCTTTCCCCAAAACCGTGTGTTTGAACACTGTAGGAACATCATTTCGTCAACACTGTAGCAGCCAGTTGCTTCATCCTATTTGATGCCATCATTTCATAGATCAGAAGATGACACTGGGTCATTCTGTCCTGACTGAAGTGATTAAGTAGACCTGTGCTATTAACTGCAGTTATCTTCCGAAAATGTAAGACTTCCTGCCAAGATCTTGCCATGAGTGAAATAAGCATCTGCTGGCTGAAGATTCAGACTCCAGAGTGGAGGCGATCGTACGTAACTCTGAAATGAAAACCCATGGATCAAACTGCCCCCTTGGACCACCAGATCCTTTCTCGTGCTGCCCCTCAGTGTTGTGGTTTTGCACAGAAAACTCCTGTGCCGAGCAGCTTTGCCCCAGCTTTATGGGTTTTGTCCAGCTGAGATATCACATAGCTGACAGTTGTTTCTTTGTGGGGGGTGGGAGGGGGAGGGGAGAAGTCCTAAGGAATTTATATATTCTTTTTAAAAGGCAGAGCTTTTTCTGTGTATTCACTGTATTAATTCAGTGGCTCCCCCAGACATCTGGCAAGTAGTTGGGCTGTGTCTAAGAGATTTTGGAGAAGGAGCCTTGGCACTGATGTTAAATGCAGTAAGGGAAAGCTGAGAGGAGAAGAAATTGCTGCTCTTAGGAGGGAGAACACTTGCTGCATTGCAAAATGGCACAGGGAGCTTTTACTGCAGGCTGAGATGGGATTAACATCCCTGCAGCAGTGTTTTGAACTGCCTTGAGTCTGGAGGTCGTTCAGGACCTGCATCCACACCACCGCCCCCCCCCCGCCCCGCCCCCGCCACGGCAGTGCCGGCCGTTAGCATTCTTCATCCACAAATGGATGCTGGATCACACATCGGCTCTTTAATAGTTCCCTTTAGGATCTGAGGACATAAAGCATTAGGAAACTTGCAGTGGTGTAATAAAAGCCACTGGGGATGTCTGGTAAGACAAATTATTAGAGGTTTCCTTCTGCATAAGTAGTCTGCGTGTGTATATATATGTGTGTGTGTGTGTGTTTATACATACATGTTTGCTTCAGGTTAAGTGCAAAGACAGAAAGTCAGAGCTTACCACCATCTCCCAGGTTAGGGCAAGACCTTTGATGTTGCTAACACATGAAAAAACAAACCATGCTGAAATTTGTGTCTTGGGTTTTATTGTTTTCTTAGGATTGCTTTGCAGCCTTATAAGGATTCTGCAGAAGTAAAATGAAGAGTGCTCTTTATATTGACAGTGGGAAGGCAGGACTCCCAGCTTTTATTTCCCTTGGAATTTTTAATGTTATCTTGCCTGTTACACTAAACTTCTCTGAGCTCCAGTTAATTTTGTTGCTGCAACAGGAATTCCCCTTGTGCTGTGAGCTGAAGGAAGCAGGCTGAACTGGTGGGACAGTAGGAGAAGGACGATTTACGTTGTCTGGCCTGTGCCTGTGTCCTTGCCTGTCACTGTCCCAGGACATTGGCCATATTTCCTTTACCTTTGCTTCCAGTGGAAGGATTAAAAATTGTGGGTGTTAGGAAGAGTGTGTTCACTTGCAGGCAGTCAAAGATATGGCATAAAGTCATTGTCCCTCAATTCCTGATGTGATTTAATGGCAAGGTTCATCTAGGTTTGCTGGGTTCAACTTCATGTTTGTAAGGGTGTCTGCCTGAAGAAAGAGCATTTCCTGGAGCATCGCTGCAAGAGCACCTCAGTTTTGGAAGAATGATGGACCATGGGACCTGAGACAGATGGTAACTCCTCAGGATGGGGATAGTAGATCCTCCAGCCAGCATTGTGCTGAGGGAGCTCATCTGCATGAGTCCTGTGGGATTAACCCCTCTCTCCAGGGGAGGATTTTCCATTTGTGAAGGAAATAGTGCTGAGCTGTGCAGGACATATTTCTTTCCTGCTAATTCAGTGCTGTGCCAGGAGAATTGGCCCCTTGTGGGCTGGTGTCAGTGGCTTCAGGCATTTCCCCTCTCGGCATGCTGCAGCCATATGGATGCAAGGACACACAGCTGGCGGTTTTGCTGCAGCTGACTTTTTTCTCTTTAAAGTTTTGATTGCCTGAGATAATACTCAAGCTCAGGAGCAATGTGGCAGTGATGATCCTTTGCTTGTTGGCTGTAAGAATTTATTTGCTTGTTTATCACCCACATTTGTTATACCTTAAGCACAAGGTCAGGACAAAGAAAGATTAAAAAGCCTATTTTATAGGCTCATGTAAATACCAGGACCATCAGTGGCATTATCCCAGCAGGATGTTAGACCTCAAATTCTTATATTCTTGTATTTTTGCATAACTTTGTTGACGTTCACAGTGAGTGAAAACTGTTGTGTCACATCCTCAGCTTCTACAAACTGGCACTATGCCACTGAGGTTAAAGGGGGAACAATAATTTATATCAACTGAGGTTTTTGGCATTGTGAAGTGGTGAGGAGGGGGCCCACATGGTTCCCCCACATACCTTATAGTGACTGACCCTCTGTGTCCAACTTCTGCATGGCAGTTTTATCATTTTCTTTCACTACTTGGCAGTTTCAGTCTAATCCCTTTTCCCCACTTCTTCCTGCCAAAAGTGAACTAAAAGATATGAGTCAGGTCTCCCTTGCTCTGGATGCATCTCAAAAAACTTTGGAAATAATGTTACTGCATTCTAGCAATATTTGGCATGGATTTTTTCCATCCATGGCGTATGGCTACTAATTATGGGCCTTTCAGGCAGTTGCAATATCTGTCAGTGGGAGTCAGGAGTACTAAGCATCTTAAAGCAAGTAATTCATCACAATTTGGGGTGAGAGATGTTGTTTTGTGAAATATTACAAAGAACCCAAAGTTCTGTGGGAGATGGGAGGACCCTTTTTGCATTAGGATTTTTAACAAAGTAAATATATACATGTGTGCGTGTAATTTCTTAATTTTTTTTCCCCCTTCTCTTTCTCAGTTTTTCATGTGCATATCATGTCCCCTAAAGTTCCTGGAAAAATATATTTCTTGACCATGGAATTACTTTTAACCACACATTTATTTCCTTAAAGACATCCACCTACCAATTATCTTTTGCTGCTTCCTCCCCTCAGTTTTTTTGCTTGCCACAAACAGACTCATTCCCAAACTCTAACATTAGTGATATGCAAGGGTAAGTCTGAATTTTGTGCAAACTTGGCAGATTATTACTGATTTCTTTGGGAGAAGGAATAGAGAATCTTCCACATAAACTGAGTGTTCTTTACCTTTTGTGGGCCCAGGTACCACAGTGATGGAGCATAGGTAGGGTTTGAACACATAGGTATGGAGCAGGGAGCTGTAGTGGCTAAGATACCAGGATCTATGCTTTACCTACAGGGCTGTATCACACTTTAGCCCAGTGACAAGTTCTCACCTCTTTCATACCAAAACGCATACTGTTAAAGGGAAGAGCAAAGAAGACTCATTTATTTCTCTCAAGCTCCTGGTGTCCCACACATGGGATGTCCCAAACTTGGGCAGATGATGCCCTCAGATGAGGTCAGGCAGAGGGTGAGGGCAAGGGAAATCTGCTTTACTTCAGCCTCTCTCACCTGGTTGATCTGAGCCAGCACTATTTCAACTGAGGGTTTGAGACAGTGAAAAGTGTCAGAGCTGGGAGATCTACAGGTATGTTTGGTATGAAAAAGCTGCAGCTGCCTCTCCAAGCTCAGGTTGATTTGGGACCCACCAGAGTTACATATATGCTTGGCTTGATTTGTGTGAAGTAATGAGCTATTTTGCTGCATTCAAATCATGTGCACACCATATGCTGTGGGTAAAGAGAAGGCAAGTTTTGGTGGGTTTAAAGTACAGCCTTTTCACGTGCTCTCTTCCCTCGTCTTGTCCTTTCCCCAAACCAGGATCCCTTTTCACTCTCTTGCCCTTGACCCGAGCTCTGTAGGACGCCAGCTAAGGGAACATATTTGCTTTGTATGGTGAATTAATGAGTTCAAATGGTCACTTTACACAGCAGAGATGTGTGGGAAAGAAAACCTGTGTCAATGTGAAACATGTGTGTGCCTGTCCAGCGGATGAGGCATCTGATTCATAAATCAGTGGCAGGGAGGTAAGGAGAGAAGTGAGGGGTTTGGTAACAACTGTTGGACTTAAATGGTGCATTTTACTCTGTTTCATCCTAGGTCTCCCAAAAAATCATATTTTTGACTTACATGTTTTCTCTCCAGTGTTGACCAGAGTTTAAAGCATACAGGTCAGTGTGTTCCTGTTTCATGTTATCTTGTGATTCCTGGTGATTTTCTGGGCACACAAGCCCTGTCAGGGTCTGCAGAGTACTTGTTTGGGGTAATGAAGGAAGGCTGCAGAAGTTGTCTGAGAGCTGTGTCTCGCTTGCCCCTTTGGGCAGGTTGGTTCCTTGGAGTATATTAATGCTGCAGTGAATAGGACATGAGGAAATTAAAAAACTGCTTATCTGTGCTGGAAGCATTTCTAACAAAGACACGTGAATATGTCATAGGGGAGGACATAGAATATATTGTCCTGCTTATATCAATTGCCCCTTTAAAAAAGACTCTGACTGACCTTGCAGTAGCTCTAGATATCAGACAAAGAGTTGTCCAATTGTAGGGCAGTCTGCATCCCATGAAGAAGCTGCCCATTGCAGGCAGCTCTTGGAGATGGGGTTAACATGCGTCTGAGATCCCAAAATAATTTTGTGACTGATCCTGTAGTTGGCAGGATCTCCTCTTCCCTTGTGTGATTTCAGGTTAGTTGTTGCAACTGTGGAGGGCGAGGAGAGCCCCAAACCTGGGGTGTTGGCCTTGCCCATGGAACCAGGCTAAGGTACAAAGAGCTGGTCTAGGTCAGAGAGAATATAAGTGCAAACAAACCTGTCCATTTTGCCAGGAGACAGCAATTCCATCCGATATTTTAGAAAGGCCTTAGTTTTTGCTCTTGCTCTATCTGCATTAGCAGTCTCTGAGTGTTCCCTTCTGGACTCAGGGAGAGGAAGACCATGCTGAAGCAAACTACATCATGTCTTCTCCCACACCACAAAGATCAAGCAGGTCCTGCCATGACTCGGCAGTTCCCGTTTACGCCATACATGACATTCCCAATCCCTTCAACACTTGTGGAAGTTTCTGCTCTTCCTCCATAACTAACTCCAGTTGGCACAGCTGAGACACCAGCAGAATGAATCCTTGGAGCGCAGCCAGCTCTGGCTTTTATTTTGCACTTGTGTCACTGATGTCAAGCCTTTGAACAAGGCCTCCGGCCCCCGCTGCAGCATGGGGCAGACGTACAAGAAGGGGGCTCTTGTCTTGTGGGGACTCCCAGAGTCACAAGATCTCCAACGAGATGCCAGACTGCGAGTGTTTGTTGTGGTCCAAGCCACAGCTTATTTCCTCCAGTGACGCAAACTTGTGTCATTCCCTCTTGGTGGCTGAGCGCGTGTGGAGGGAGGTGCTAACCACCCCAGCATTCCTCTACTCATATGTACGCGTGTGCTTGAGCAAACCCAGAAATGATGGACTTGATTCAAAGATGACTGGGTGGGGTGGTTTTGTCCGTGGGCTGCCGGAGGTCTGAACCAAGAGCAGTCGCACTGGAAATCTCTGGATGAAGATCTGGAAGAAGTGTGGGGTGTGTGGCACCTCACATCACTGAGACTGGCAGAGGCTGGTCCTTTAACTTCTCAAAATGCAAAGATGCAATCAAGAGCTTCCCAGCAAGAGCTAAACACTTGCTATCGACGCCTGTAACAGCTGTGGGAAAGAAATAGCACACTCTTAATTAGTCCATGATGATAACAACACTCTTCCTCTCTGGTTTTGCTGTAGGTATATGTTTTTTAGCCAGGGCAGGACTATGTGTGAGAGCAGCAGCTGTTGACTTGCATCTTCTCACTGAATGCTAGTGGTGGAAAATGCACGTGCATTGGACATGAAAATGGATTTATTGTTTCCACAATGTTCTGTGTAATTTATTATTTTCTGGGCACACTGATCGGTCCCTTCCTATTCCTTATATTGCATGGCTCCTTGAAAGCATCACTCTGTTCCTGTAAATCACAGCAATTCCCACTGAGCAGGTGTAACAACCTGTACAGCAACCCTTTCTGTTTTGAAATGAAAAAGCCCTTTTTCTCTGTAGAAAACAGAACTTAGGAAAGGAAGTCGATTTCTTTTCCTTTTTTTTTTTTTTTCCCCCATGTAGTGGAAACTTGCCCAGTATTTTTCTGGTTTATAACGAAGATTTTTAGATGCTACAGCAGTAATGAGATTGCTCTGGTTTTACTGTGGTTTTTTTATAGACAAGTGCACACAAAATGAAGGTCTGACCTGATATCCTCAGCGAGACATGAGACAAGTTCAAAAGCCCGTACCCAAGTTAAAATATTTGGCTGAGATATTTGGCCCTGTCACCTGCAGCTGTGAGGCTTCTGTGTAGACTGTCTCCAAAATGCTGAAGGGGATGTGGTTGTGTCTTAAACAGCTTTTTCAATAGGAATCTTTGCTCTTATATTTGTGGGAGAGTATTCTTCTACAGAGCCAAACCATCATATGCTTTGATTTGCCCTTATATGAATTGGAAAATATGAATAGGATTACATAATGTTATATAAACATTTTTCTTCCCTGACTGATAGATTTCCCCCTACACACACTTTAAAATATTGGGGTTTTATTTCTTTATTTCTTTAAGTCTCAGATCTGCTTCTCAAAATAATTTTTTTCCTATAATTCCTAGATGTTGTAAAAAAAATAGATTCTCTGCTATTATAGATTAATTAAATTACAGAACAGACTAGAGTGTTACTGCAGGTGCAGAAAGCTTTTCTCTGCCTTCCTAACTTCTCCATTCTTATTATCTGGCATGAAAAATTTCCTACAATTGACCTACCAGCTTTCCAGCAGTTATGGCCAGTCATTCTTCTTAGGGAAAATCAGCCAATCCTTTTTTAACATGGAATTAATAAAGTGATGAAAATTTACATCAGCAAAGGATTTATCACAGTATTTTACACACAGACTTACTACTGAATTCAAAGTATTTATAGCTCCATAAATACCAAGCATAATTGATAATCCAAGGTTTGAAGTCTTAATTCTGTCACTTTACAGTTAAGCTGGTAGAGAATAAGCATGAAAGAGAGATATTTTCCCCTCTTTAGTTCAAAATATGCTTATTTTGTTCCTCTAGTAAGGAAAAATAATTACATGAGCAAAAATTCTGATCATGCTAATTGGTGATCTAAGAAATATAGGGGGCTTCCACAGCAGGTTTCCATTGTGTGCAGTGAAAAGGTATGAAAAGCTTTCCTCTTCTCTCTTTGCATCTACTATACAGAGTAGTCAGGTCTCAAATGCCAATATACACAGGGCCAAATGGGCCAAGGAACCCTCCTCTTCTTCCTCACTGACCTTGAAGTCTTTATTTCACTTTAACAAGTGGAAGTCGGAGGTAATTCACGTGGCCTGACACCTGACTGTTCACTATAGCTAAATGAGACCTTGAAGAACTTGTGCAGTCCTTGTGAACCTACTCAGGAAATCCTGAAATAACATTCCTAAAATATATACTCAGCAATAATTTATTTTGTCAATTGGATGGGTGGGTGCCGTGACATGTTGGTATAGCAAGCTTTTCCTAGTTCTTTCCTGGTGTGTTTAACAAACCCACACCTGGATTTGTGCTCATACCATCGGATGTAGGCAGTGTCTGTGTAAAGTAATCACTGGAAGAGAGGGAGAAGATGCAGGTTGGCAGTGAGATAAAGACTGGATGCAACCTGTACTCTAATTAAGCCAGATCAGGAGACAGTGACTGCTTCTGCATTAATAAGCAAGGCCAACTCCCAAATGTCATGACTAAACTCTTCTTGTCTTCTGCCAAGCAAAGAGGACATATCCAAGCAGTCCTGAAACATACTGTTCCCTGAACATGCTCAAAGGTTGCCCATGGGGAAGACAGTTGGCAGAGGTAAAAACACGTCAGGGAGCCCACTAGCACCTCCATGGTGAGGGCAGCCGTGGTTCAGTGTTCAAACCTCTTCCCTGAGTAGTGTTCATTTGACAGTATGGGTGTAAGGTTGCCAACCATGAACATGGATTTTGGGCAGAAGGCAGGACTGTCAGGCGTTGCAATCATTCTGAATTGGTGCCTATGTTCAAGTTCTTGCTAAAGGAAGAACATACTTAGATTTTGTGATGTGTTTTTGTGTCCCTGGGAAGTCCTCACTCTGGGTCCAGACATAGACTATTTCTTGGTTCTAGAATGATGCTGATATAATACCCAAATGTGCAATAACAAAAAAGGACCAAGTCTCTACTGTTCAGAAAAAAAACAGAAAGATTTGAGCTTTTTATTTTTGCTTTGGATTAGTGGTTTAAGAGACAGAAAGACTGAGAACTGATGAACTTTGTTTTGCTGTATCAAACTCTTCATCCCTGAAACAGATACGAAAGCTGCTTCTACCTCAACAGGTAACTGGAATGGATATAAGAGTGAAACTGCTTATTACAGCCTGTTTCCCAAACCCACATCCTGGCTCCTGAATTTGTAGACTCACATTCAATTGGAAAGTCACTATTCATCATTATTTCATAGGACAGTGGGAGATGAGGTAGCTTTTTCATTTGTTTTTTACATTTTCAGCTACCTAGGAGCAATCAAAAGTAAGACCTACATATCTGTTCAAAAGGGCTGCTGTTAACCTCCCTCGGAGAAGCACTCCTGATGCTGGGTGTTTGCTCTGTGCGTATGCAAACCCCCCACTGTAAACAGTAGAAATGACAGATTTGAGAGAAAAGCAACTAGATCTCTAATAAAGGTGGGTGTTGACTGCTGGCTTCAGCCCAAAGCTGCATCCTTTCGGTGCTCCTCTGTTCTCTTAGTACCTAGATGTGACCTTGATCTGAACTTAACATGACTGCCCTGTGCTAGGAATTGCCTTTCTGTTCTCTCTAAATCCCAGGTGTTCCTTATTTTTAATTCTTTGCTGCCATGAAATAACTCAGAACTAAGTATCCTGTTTGTTTTCCTTTACCTTGAATTCTTCAGCTTCCTTGGCCATGCCCCAAGCCTTGTTTGGCTCATGTGGGGCTCATCAGCCCACCTCACTGGTGACAATGCTCGGTGATATGGTGGTTTGTGTTGACGGTGGTCGGGCTCTGAGGCAAGTGTGGTGAAGGGCACTGGAGTTAATTCACACAAACAGAACTTGGAGTGTGATATGTCCTTTGAAATACACTCTGCATCCACAGAAAACACCCTCTTACCTTCTCTCTAAGGCACTGTAAGAAACTAGAAACTCCTCTTTTTTTGACAAAGATGAGAAACACCTGCTGGCACCTGAGAGACCAAAATGAACAAGATGGAGTTTGTTGGATCAGATGGGAATGAGTGCCTTGTTGACTGCCATAAAGAGACATTGGGAGGGCCTGGAAAGAAATTTTCCTCCTCTTATGTTTGTCAGTGGAGGAAAAACAGGCATGAGCAAAAGCCTGGATCAGGAGCCCAGCTTGGGCCAAATCAGGGTAAGGGTTGAGCTCAGATTTAGGTTGTTCTCACTGGAGTTTGGCTGCCAGTGGTGGATATCTCACAAGATCAAATGGCTGCACAAGCCTTTGCAATCTTGGCTGGAGATCTAGAGAAGATTGTTCAGCTTCATACTGAAGAAACAGACCCTTTTCTGAAGGGGAGTGTATAGAAAGCATTTTCTGGATTCATAGGCATGGGTTTAGAGGAGTAAGGCAAGAGAATTATAATTCAGGGACCAGTTTGGAGAGTAAAAAGTGATGCAAATGGTCCAGGAAAAAGCTTAGACTGGAAATGAAAATGTTAATTTCTTTCAGAAAGAGCTGCTCTAGGAGAGATTCCTAGAGGAGCAGTTAGCTCGTGAACAGATTTTCCCAGAGGAGGCTGTTGCTCCTTCGCTATTACTGCTTTCTGCAGATTTTTAACCAAAAGCCTTTGTGGAAGTGTTATCCCAGTGCAGACAGCTGTGACAGCAGTGGATGGCTATCATTACCCAGTGGAGACACAGTCATGTTGGGACAGAGCCTAGACAATCAACAAGGACCATGCAGACAGGAGGTATCCTCCAGTGAAGTCACCAGCAGTACATAAAAAACGAGGTCATGAAGGGTCAGTGTTTGCTTTCTGAGTCCATTTGCTGCTGAGAGGCCTGTGCACAAACTCAGATATCCTGGAGTGCACTGCTGAGCACAATTTTGTTGGCTTTTCTGTGTAGCCCAAGACTTATACACTTTGCTGAGTTTTTGTCCTTCAGTTACCTCTTTCTTTCTCATCCTGGCTTCATTTTTTTCTGGGTCAGAAATAACAAAAGCTGTTGACAGTCCTGTCAATGTGGTGAAGCTCTGACAACCATGGGCATCTGGGGCAACAAGACTGGGTTGCATTCATTTCATGCTGTAGGTATCAGCAGTGTAATCTCCTCCCTCTCTAACACACACTCACCTGTTTGGTTTTACATTTCTTCAGCATCACTTTGGGTTAAATAGGTTTGCATGTACCTGGTGCATGTAGTTTCCCCAGCTCTCTGCTTTGTTCGATCTGCTTGCTAAATACATTTTGTTGGCATCTTTGCAGTGCTTTCATGAAAAGTTTTCCAAAAAACTCCATGGCACAATCATTGAAAAGACTGTTCATGAAGTTGGGGTCTAAAGCCCCTTTAAGTGGGCAAGAACTTTCCTGTGAAGAGATTTTCTGACTCTATGACTAACTGTGTTTAAATTTTATTTTTTTTACCAAGTTGGTGAGTCCTATGATGGAATCAAGTGGTTGCAATGTGCTGGTCTTGCTGTGTTTGAATGCTGTAGGATGTGCTGGGAATCTTGGCATAGAGATGTATTTTCTTTTCACCCCTGATTTGTCTTGATGCCCAACTTAAATAGGCAATAATCATCCAGAAAAGGGAAGGGGAGAGGAAGAGGGAAAAATAGGGAACAGAAGAGGAAAAGGAAAGGGTAAAGGAAAGGAAAGGGGAGATAAAAAATGTTAAAAAGAAATGGGATATTTTCTTCTGACTTCTTATTTACAATAGTTGCTGCTATCCTGGAACACATGGAAACTTACTGAGAAAATCCATTCTATAAGAATTAATGTTTGTTATTTTTATATTGGGGTGGTGCTGTGAAAAGATGCTTCTGGGTACCGAGGGAAGAGAGAATGATGTGGGAATGCACCTATTTGCAGTGTGGAGTGTTACAGGGGATGCCTGATCTTGACTGTGCAGGGTCTCATGCAAGTTCGCACTGCCTCACTTTCTCCTTGTTCATCAAATAAAAGCAATCATTCTGCCTATGAATGCGTGTGATTAGAGGTGAGTATTTAGCAGCATTAATTCATGGTCTTTGTGAGAGCTCCTTCGTTCCTCACCCCACCCCAGAGCGTTTAAAGCTTCTCTCTGCCAAAATAAAATAAATTGCAGGTCTGGCCCCTAACGATTCCTCGTCCGGGAAGCCAGGGATGTAAGTGATTTATCTCCCAATGATTAAACCTGCAGAAAAAAAAAGGGCGAATTGCCTGAATGAAACTACTGCCCATGCATTATTCAGTCCCCCGTGGGGAGATCTGCAGGAGGACAGGCAGAGGCCAGCATTTGCCACGGCTCTAGTGTGGGTTCCTCTGGGATGGGCATTCCATGCCAGTCCCCATCCCATCCCCCTGGGGCTGTAGATGGCAGCAAAGGCTGCGGGATGGGTAGGCACAGTCAGAGCTGGCTTCATGGGCTCCCGCGGAGGCAGTGGGTGAATGCACGATGTCTTGAGCTGTGCATGGCAGTGGGAAGGGGAAGGGTGCTCACTCCACTGTTAGGGCTCAGAAGAAGACGTTGGAGGGGATCTGTCCTGTAGACAGGAGGAGTGTGACAGGAGGGGAGGGGAGAGGAGAGCCCTCTGCATTGGTGTGTGTTTGGCTGCCCTGTCCAGGCTGTCCAAATCCCACCTGTGCTTTGCTGCTGTCAGCCTCTCTCGACCCGTGTCCGAGGCTGGTGCTGCACGCAGTGGCCAGAGGGCTCTGCTTCCTCCCCAGGTACAAAGGGACCTGTCCACTGCCCAGGGACCTGTCCACTGCTCAGGAGGGGGCAGTGGAGGAGGCACATCAGATCACCTGTTGTGCTGCTGTGTTTTGATGGTTACTAAGCAACATTTTTTCCCCCAGTTTCAATTATAGTGCCCAACTGGATACACAGATATTAAAATTTTGGTTTTGGATGGAAGTTATGGAGTCTCCACTGACTTGCCTCTGCAGTGTCTCAGCCTCTGTGGCTGCTTGACCCTTGTCTTCTCAGTCAGACAAAGAGGCAATGGGAGGGGTACTCTGGAGTGAACTCCCTGATATTTGCTCCTAGAAATGATGGGGTTCCTAATGGAGCTGGGGCTAATGATCGGTGTGTCACATCTGGCATGTGAGGCTGCACAAGACTTCAGTGCCCATCCTGGTTTAAGGGCAAACTCTGCTGGCTCTCCTGACCGGTGGGGCAGTTTCGGTGCATTAACCCCATACTAACCCTTCCCTCCAGGGTAACCAAGCTGTGAGACATCTGATGGTTTAAACACAGTGTTGAGAGATACAAGTACAGGGGAATACATCCAGATCTCTTAAGTGAACTCAGGTGTTGGCCTTTTAGCCTGACCCTGACCATGGTGTCCCTGGCACTGCTGGAGAGAAGAGGGAATTTACCCACACAACTGCTACTTTACAAACTCTTTCCTGAGCTCTCAGTTGCAATGCCCTAGAAAACTGATCAGGGGGCCACATGTGTATTTGATGATATGAAAAGCTGTATTTTCCTCTTGGACAGTGCAATGAAAGATCCACATTCAATCTTCCGCAAAATTACCTTGTATCTTCCTCCTTCTAGCTTGGAATGATGTAAGACTAGGGCAGGGGGTGTGCATAACTGCTGGGGAGAGAGAGGCTCCAGTGCTGTTCACTGAAGTAACGTTACTTGGCAGGCTAAAAATCTGAGTGCAAGCCACCTTTTAACTGTGCCAAGTGGCTATTTTGAGTATGGGAAATAGGCAATACCTCTAGGGTGCTAAAAGTTCATGAATTTTATTTATTTCCATTGTAATACATAATAGAGAAACCAATGCCCTTTGCTCCAGTAAGATGTAAGCAAGCGTTGAAAAGTAGAAGGGCCCTGGTTGATATCTCCCCACAGTGAAATTCCTCTTCTACTTCCTAGTCTCAAAGTATGGGAAAGGGTTTTGGCCAGTGAACAGGATCAGGAAGAGGTTTTCATCCCAGAACAGTAACAAAAAATGCCTGACTGTGGATGAATGACAATGGCAGTGCTGTAGGAAGTAGGCTGGCATCTCTGTACCAGGGATGGATGACAATCCCAAATGCCTGTTCCAATGCAATGTGTAGCCTCATCCCCTGTGAATCAGACCTGCTTCATACTCGAATTTCCCTGGGGCAACCCTTAAATGGCATGTCATGTCACTGAGATTCACACAGTTACAAAAGTCAGCCTGGCTGAACATGGGCAAGGATCACTCTGGAGTCTGTCATTGCAACCCTTCTGTGATAGCTTAGGGACTTGCATGACAGGGTCGGGTGTTGGTCTCACTTACATCAGTATCTGTCCAAACATACTGGAATTTGTTGAACTGGGGGTCATGTGAGGGCTGGTGAAACTGGATGGATGCAATTGTAATGTGAGAACAAAAAGAAATGGTATTGCACCCATCGGCTCTGCTCCATGAATAATAGAGTTTACTTGTTTACAGCATGTGGGACAATTTTTTAATTATCTCAGTGTTTGCTGGCATTTTTCCTTTTTTTGTCCCATCTTTTAAAGCAGTATGTTTAAAAACAAGGTTCTAGTAGATGGAGTGAATCCATGGAGCCCTCATGCTCATTCCTGGAGTATAGACCTCCACCAACAGTGACCTTCAAGAGATATTCCCCAGGGAGGTCACCTTTCCCATCTCCATGCCCAAAGGTGCCATGGGATTTTTGTTCATTTGCTCAAAGGGTCTTTGAAGGACACAGCGAGGGCTCAGGTAGAGCTAACAGACGATCCCTCCTGCTCCTTGTCCTCCTGGCAGCCTGGGGGCTGTGTGGCTTTAATTAATCAGTCCACTCACACAGGGATGCTGACACAAATGGCACCTGCTGTCGTCCTCTCCCACATAAATGCTGGTGATAAATGGCATGGGATGTACTGGCCAGTGATTCCAGTTGGCTGAGCAGAGACGGATGCTTGTGTCCCTCTCTGTGATGGAGGAGTTAATCATGATGAAGAGTGAACATATAGAGCAAGTGTCTTCAGCCTGCTCTTCCAAGGAGGGTGCTGGGGTCCAGTTTGCAGAGAGCCTTTGCCAGTGGTTTAGAAAGGCATGTAAGGTACCATCTTCTTCCTTGTGTGTCAGCAGGTGAATTTGATGCAGGTCAGTCACATTTTACAGAATGTTTTAGGTACCTGTGTGTGGGAGACTGGTAGCTGCTGCTCATCCTTAGCCCCTCCTGGGTGCAATGTTCTATGAGTACCTCTCCCAGCAGAAACTTCCTGGCTGGTGCCACCAGGAGAGCAGCTCTACTCCAGCCCATGGGAGGCAGATACACTGCTTCTGCCATGCCTGTATCTGCCATACAGGACTTCAAGGTGGGACAAAGTTCCCCAGAAGAAACAGGCACTAGGTATTTCTTCAGGTCCTGCTGATCCAAACAGTTTTCATGGCCCTTTTGGTACAATCAGGGCAGTCTGGAAAATCTCCAGTCTCTCTCTCAGACCTGGCCTATCAGATCGAAAGATCACGAACAACTTCCACCGAGGGAATCATTGGAGCCTTCTCCAGCAGCCAAGGAGAGTGCTTTTAATGTCTGCAGTGTTCTGTTGACTATGCTACGTGACTGAAAAGTTGATATTTGTATTGTTATTGACTTCTCCAGGATGATTTCAGCAACCCCTACTAAGGATCATATTCTTGAAGCAACTCCATAGTTATTAAGAGTAATCTTTATAAATGATGTTATGCCTCTGCGTAATCTCACCCAATTAACCTTACTGTATCAGCTATGATTTTTTTAATGGAGGAGTTGGTGCAGAGTTCCTTGTTTTGCTGAAAGAAGACTCCGAAAAGCCTTCCAAGCACAAACTTTTTTTCAGTATGTGCTGAGCAGTGTGATTTAAGACAGAAAATATATGTTTCTGTCTTGAGTTTTTGACAGTGCAATTTGAATGTGAAGAAGTGTCCAGTCCTTTGTCCTCTGACAGCTCATTGTACAGGTCTGTGTGTCAGTGCACCATATGGGGACATTACCCAGACTGGGGTCACCAGGGCGACCTTTACTCATCGCTCTGCCACTGAGCTGGACATGCAGGGAACCGGAGATGCTGTCTGCATGCCAAATGAGATCAATGTTCCCAGTCTTCCCTCTTCTCTGCTTTGGGACCCATTGATCACTGTCACTGAGTGTCTGCTGGATCTCCCCTGAAATAGAGCTTTTCTCTGTTGCTTGCTGTCCAGATTCCATGAAGGACTAAAACCTCCTTCTGACTTCAGTGATATTTGGATATTTTTCTTTGAAAAAAGAGAAAATAAAACACATTATTAACTCTGCTCCAAATCCCCTGAAGAATTAGAAATAATATCAGGAAAAAAAAAGGTGAGGTTGACTCAAGAACAAGTCACGCTGCTCTAGGGAGACGGGGTATGATTTGCAGTGCAGTTACTGTGAGAAAGTGGAGGATCGTGTTCCTCAGGCAGCATGTTAATCCACATCCATGGACCAGCTTGGTTCTCCTGGTGTCTTCTGAGACTACAGCTTCTGGCTGCTGTCCAAGATGGGACACAGGATCTTGCCTTGGATTAAATGTTCCTCATCCCCCTATCCATGTGAAACAGAGAAAGCTTTTTCTATTTTCCTATTGCTCCAAACTAGAAGTTGTTGAAACTCCAAGCGCTGGGTGTGGGCTGCCCAGAGTCTTACTGTTGACTTCCTTTGTGCCAATGAGAGTGGAAGGAAATTTTGAGATATGTGGGGATGTACACTCCAGGGCATTCAAGAGCTTTGTTACAATGACCCCAAATTGCTCAGGTTTCCATTCTTTTTTGCAACACTGGACTGCTGATCCTCCTGGAGAACTGCTCCAGATTGATGCTGGTGTCCATAAGTGCAGAGATGTCCCTGCCATCTCACAGGTGACTCCTGAGCAAGCTGACACAAAGGACTAGAATTTGATGGATATCTCTTTATTTCCAACCTGCACTAATCCCTTCCAGGCAGTGGTCAAATTTTCTCATGGAAAGTGGAATGAGATGGTGGGGTTTGCTCACCTTTCATTGATCACACTTGTTTTCACTCTGGGGTACAACAGTCCTGTGGAGCTATATGAGCAGCATTGCTTTTATTTTCAACAGAGACCTTGATGTGTCTTGATTGTGGAAATTATCTCCTTCACCCACTGTAGTGTTTCTGGGGGCAGAAATTAAATGCAGTTTTGTTGCACCAGTTTTGTGGGTAATCAACATTCTTTGTTAATTACTTGGGGGAAAAGTTAAAGGTACGTTTGTTCCTTAAATAGCTGAGCTTCATTTTCTAGAGACATCTCAAAACACCTGAAAAACCAAGTGCAACATGTGCAACTTGTACATGAGCACTTAAAAAAAAATGTGTAAACTCATATTGCACAATAGTATAACTAGATTTTCCCAGGGTATTCCCTGTGCCTTTAGTTCCCACAAAACAGGTTCTATTTTTTTCCTTTTGGATCACTTCTAAAATGTGAGCCCACTGTAAAAAACTTTTTAAATCAACATTTGTGCCAGAGGAAAAATAATTTACTACTCTATCACACTAAGCATTTTGTTCAGGTGCTGCCACCAAGGCCTGTTTAATGAACAGATGAAAAATTCTTAGAAGAGGGAGAAAGTTTGGATAATTGAAATAATTTGAGCAGATTCTTCCCTTGGTCAATATGGCCATGAATCATAATGAGAGGAGAGGCACTGCCAACACTTACTTTCATAGAGTGCTTCTTGACTACTCAGGTGTCACTTTAAGCTCTTTCTTGTTCCTTCCAGAAATGTGATGGATGCTTTGGAGGTCAGAAAAAATGAAGAAATCAAGAATTGGCACGATGCTGCCTTTGATATCACCCCCTGAGCTATGTATGACATGGGAGTGAAACACGACTATAAAAACATTACTGGCTTAAACTGAAACAATTACAAGTCCCTGGATTTCACCTTTTTGTGCAAATCCTTGTGGCCATGTCAACTTTCAGCCAATGAACTATCTGTGTTTTTCTTCAAGGAGACTCAGTTTTTGTATTCCTCCATTTTAGGTTTTATTTCCCTGGAATTATTTAAAGACTTGTTGCACAGGGCTTTGAGCAACCTAATCTAGTGGAAGATGTCCCTGTCCACGGCGGGGAGGTAGGACTAAATGACCTTTAAAAGTCCCCCCCCAAAAAACCCAAACCACTCTATAATTCTATGATTTTCAGTGAGTCCAAGCATCCACAGGTTGTTACTGCTTTGCCATGTACTTTTATCCAAATCCCTCTTTATAACACTTTCTCCCCAACTTCAAACTTTGGTAGAACTGTGATTTGGCACTGTTTGTTCAAAACCTACTATAAATATACAGCTGCTCCCTTGGTTTCTCCCCAGTATTTTTACTTTATTATGTTTCCCAGACGCATACATTTTAAAATCCCTTGTCACGTTACTATCAGACACAGGGGGAAGTGCAGACTAGTGCGTTAAATCACACAGCAGCAATGAGCCAAGCAATACTCAGTGGTGCATGGATTTACCAATTAAGAGTGCATCCTACTTGCACAGTCTGGATGATTTTCTCCTTCAGAGGGGTCTAATTGTTTGCTTGCAATTATTTGGTGAGTCTAATGAGGCCAAAAAGAGGTCGGATCACCTGTAAATATCTTAGAAGTGTGGAACCAGATGTGATTCCATGTCTGTAAAATGTAATGTTCCAAAGACTTTAAAGTAAAGCAAAACAATTTCCCTGGAGTCCTGACTCTGCAGACTGAATATAAAAACATTTATCTCCTAGTCTACATAACCTTTGGGACTCTGGAAATAAACTGTCTGCCAGAATCAAGAACTTTGTTGCATTCAGTCTGTCACTTGTCAAACCCAATACTTCCATTTCTGAATAGATACTAATATGCTGATATTTCTGCTCATCATGCCCTGACTGTGGACTTCACTGCTGGAAAAAAACCCACAGGGCTAATGATGGTTTTTCACTTGGGCCACAGGTGGTTTCTTGCTGATGTTTGTGCAAAACTTCCACTGATTTTTCCAGACGAAGTACTGTGACCCTTGAATGTGTTAATCAGTCACAGTAAACCGTACTTTATACAAGACTGAGGTTACAAAGATTGTGGCTTCCTATGGTATGTCCTGAGAAGTGTTCCTATCCCAGACAGTTAAGGGAACATATATGAACCTTAATCTTGTTTTAAATCAAGCCTTCTTTCACCTTAGGAAAGTTGTGATGGCCTGAGCTGGAGCATAAGCATAGTTGAGTTTGTCCCTTTAAAGATCACTTTTTAATATTGCTTCATTATTATATTATTAGTAATTTTTCATAGTATTGTTATTACTTTGTTAGTTTGCTTTAGGCATGGAATGAATATAGAATTGTTTAGAGCGTAAAATACCTTTCAGATCACTAGTCCAACTGTTAACTCAACACTGCCAAGTTCACCACTAAACCATATCCCTAAATGCCAGATCTGCACATCTTTTAAATCCCTCCAGAGATGGTGACTCAATCCCTGAGGAGCCTGTTCCTATGTTTGATTACACTGTGGGTGAAGAAATTTTTCCTAATGTCCAATCTAAACAATCCTGGTCCAACCTGAAGCCGTTTCCTCTGGTTCTGATGCTTGTTGCCTGGGAGAAGAGATCGATCCCCCACGTCACTAAAACCTCCTTTCATGTGGTTGTAGCATGATAAGGTCTCCCCTCAGCCTCCTTTTCTCCAGGCTAAACGATCCCAGCTCCCTCAGGTGATCTTCATAAGACTTGTGCTCCAGACTCTCTTCCCCAGCTCCGTTGCCCTTCTGTGGACACGCTCTAGGACCTCAATGTCTTTTTTGAAGTGAGGGGCCCAAAACTGAACACAGGACTTGAGATGTGGCCTCACCAGTGCCGAGTAAAGAGGGATAATCACTGCACTGGTCCTTCTGGTCACACTGTTCCTGATACAAGCCAGGAAGCCATTGGTTTTCATGGCCACCTGGGCACACGCTGGCTCTGCAGCCACTCTGCCCGCAGCCTGTGGCACTGCAGGGGTTGTTGTGACTCAAGTGCAGGACCTGGCATTTGGCCTTGATGAACCTCATACCATTGGCCTTGGCCCATTGATCCAGCCTGTCCAGATCCTTCTGCAGAGCACTCCCACCCAACTTGGTGTTGTCTGTAAACTGACTGAGGGTGCCCTCAATCCCCTCATCCAGATCATTGATAAAGATATTAAATAGAATTGCCCCCAATACTAAGCCCTGGAGAACACCACGTGTGACCAGCCACCAGCTGGATTTAACTCCATTCACCGCCACTCTCTGGCCCTGACAGTCCAACCAGATTTTATGCAACAAAGAACGCACCTTTCCAAGCTATGGGAAGCCAGTTTCTCCAGGAGAATGCTGTGGAAAATGGTGTCAAAGGCTTTAGTAAAGTCCAGGTAGACATGTCCAGCTTTTCCCTTATCCTCCAAGCTGGTCACCTTGTTATAGAAGGAGAACAGATTGGTCAAGCTGGATGTACCTTTCATAACCCCATGCTGGTTGGACCTTATCCCCTAGTTGTCCTGCATGATGACACTAAAGGTCATCTGCTCCATAACCTTCTCAGGCACTGAAGTCAGGCTGACAGAATTGTAGTTCCCTGGATCCTCCTTCCAGCCCTTCTTGATGACCCCCAGTCGACTGGGGCCTCTGCAGTTAGCCAGGACTGCTGGTAAATGATGGAGAGTTGCTTGGTGAGCTCTTCCACCAGCTCCCCCAGTACCCTTGGGTGGATCCCCTCTGGCCCCATAGACCTGTGTGTGCCTAAGTGCTATAGCAGGCCACTGACCATTTCCCTTGGATTATGGGGGATTCATTCTTCTCCCTGTCCCTGTCTTCCAACTCAGGTGGCTGGGTAGCCCAAGAACAACTGATATTACTCCTAAAAACAGCGGCAAAGAAGGTGTTAAGTACCTCAGCCTTATCCTTTGTTACTATGTTTCCCCCCTCATTCAATAAAGGATGGAGGTT
The DNA here is from genome assembly GCF_001604755.1 of Lepidothrix coronata. Taxonomy (NCBI): domain Eukaryota; kingdom Metazoa; phylum Chordata; class Aves; order Passeriformes; family Pipridae; genus Lepidothrix; species Lepidothrix coronata. The sequence continues at coordinate 2,310,069 of NW_016690297.1, read as the reverse complement.
CTTTTTCACTTTCTTTTTCTTATTAATGTATTTATAGAAATATTTTTGTTGTCTTATATGGTAGTAGACAGATTAAGTTCTAACTGGACTTTAGCCCTTCTAATTTTCTCTCTGCATAACCTCATGACATCCTTGTAGTTCTCCTGAGATGCCTGCCCTTCTTCCAAAGGTCATAAACTCTCTATTTTTCCTAAGTTCCAGACAGAACTATCTGTTAAGTCAGGCCAGTCTTCCCTACTGGCTCATCTTTTGGCACATGGGGTTGGCCTACTCCTGCTTCTGTAAAATTTCCTTCTTGAAAAATTTCTGGCCTTCCTGGGCTCCTTTGTTGTTCAGGAGTGCCTCCCAAGAGACTCTGTCAGCCAATAAAATGTAGGTTACTGACTGTCTTTGTTCCAGAAAGCTTCTAAACAGGAAAATGCATGAGAATATTAGCAACTCTAGTTTTCAGAAAGGTCTAAGCACAAGCTTACACATTAACATAATACAAAGCACACATATATTCTCCAGGGCTAATCATCAGTACCAGATTCAAGAGGCTCCAGGTTTTTTTTATTTCAAAGATTCCTGAAAAATTTCACACTGACTTCACATAAAATCAATAATGTCCAGCTAGAGTGTACTTAAAGTTTTGTTTGGATAAACATTTTTTTAAAATACCTTTGAATTTTGGCCTTAAGTAGTTTTCCTAGTTTCTTGTTGTGTATTTCTGTTGGGACCGACATGGAAATCCAAATTCCCGCCGTTTCATTCTATTTCCTTACAACTTCTCATCCTGCCTTTACTTTACAGAGATACAAAATAGAGGCACTTGTACCCATTCAGTATCCTTCTTGAAGCTCTGTGGAACTATGTTGCACAAAGTTTGTAGAGTTCCTGGAAGATTCCCAGTTGATAAAGCATGGCACTGGAGCTGATATCTTTTTTTTCTTTCCTCTGCTTTCTTTTTTTTTTTTTTTTTTAACAGTTATAAATCTTCTTGCCAATGTTCCATTCTCCTGTGGCTTGGTCGTTGGTCTGCTCCACATCAATGTGTTCATTATATAATATGCTGATGTGGAAATTGCCGGAAATTATTGCTCCCTATTACATAACTGTTGCTGCGTATCTGATGTGTTTTCTGGTGCTCAGGGGAGTGGTGGCTCTAATTGCTGTTACACTTTTTGCAGATCCTTGACTGTATACCGTCATTAGTTTTAAGTAGTTGCACAATATGATTTTATTGGAATGTCCCAGGTTTTTCTTCAGATATATTTACAGGTTCCTTTGCTGTTGGTGTGTTTTGTTTTTTTTTTTTTTCGTTTTAACAGGTGTGCTGGAAGTTGTGGAGGTCTAGATCTCTGATTTTATTGGAATGTCCCAGGTTTTTCTTCAGATATATTTACAGGTTCCTTTGCTGTTGGTGTGTTTTGTTTTTTTTTTTTTTTCGTTTTAACAGGTGTGCTGGAAGTTGTGGAGGTCTAGATCTCTGCGTTTCATGGGGATCTCAGAAAATGGTGTCAATCAGCTTAAATCAAGCATACCTAAGGCTCAAACATGCAACAGAGATGTGGCAATCAAACTTACAGAGCGTAGGGACTGGGCTGATGTAGCTCTCCACAACCCTCAGAGCATAAGCTTTTGACCTGATGATGAGGTCAAGTCTTTTATCTTAAACTTTGATAAAGACCATTAAAGTTGCATTATACTTCCATATACCTGGAGATAAGCACTCATCTGGACAGTCTCCACCATTCAGCTGATCAGTGATAACCAATGAAGCCACCGTTTCTCAACTGTGTGTCCCAAGTCCTTGGTGATACTAATACCAGATAGGGCTACTGGCTTCTGTGAAGTGGTAAAACCTTAAGGCTGTCACAGTGGTAGCCCATGTTCTCTCTTTTAATGTGCTGCAGAATGATTATACAGCAGCATCAGATTAAACTGAAAAGGATGACAGTTTCACATTTCAGCAAACTGAAATCAAAGTTATGTGGAAGGATCTGAGTCAGTTCTGAAGTCTCAAACAAACAGTGTAAGTAATGAACCCAACCAGAGTATATGCTATAAACTCTTGTGTCACAGCTCATAGCACGCCATCCAGCAAATACTGAATCAATCAAACATGCCATGCAACTGGGGCATATAATTTTGGGAAGACAGTCACAACAGAATCAAAGTGTTCAGAGTCAAATAATATGCTGCAATCTGAACAAATATAACTTGTAGACTTCCAGTAACAAGCAAGAAAAATAATTTTACAGATTAAGACCTTCTAAGTGCTCCTGGGATGTGTTGAATATTAATGAGTATTCCTAGTTAAAAAGTAAGACCCTTTATAATAGGTGTTTTTTAAAAATATAGAGAGAGGACAAAGTCGGTCTGCCCCACATGACATTATGTAAGGTAAGACACCAGTGCTACCTTCTTCTATGGGTTTGTATCCTGTTGCCTTGCCCAGCCCTGACTGCTCATTGAGAAGATGCAACTGGGTCCCTATTGATCACGTGTTTTGCAGTTCAAGTTTATTCAGCAAATTGTCTGAGGCCTGTGTGCTTGGACACATGCACAGTGCAAAGAGCTTTGCTTCCAGTGGTTCTGCTGGGTGGTGTGAGTTGTTATAGCAGATAGAGGGGAGCACAAGACTCAGGATGGGCCAGGAGATCAGGTTTCAATAACTCATTTATCACAGTGCTATCAAATTTCCTAGTGACAATTATAGACTTGAGATCAATGTTAGAAAGTGTTTAGCCTTTCTGACTGCTGTTGGAAAAACCACTGCTGGTATTGATGACACAAATTACTTTTTTGTGTTTAATATCAAATCCATGTAGACTGGAGAGATACTGTTATTTCTGTTTCTTCTAGTGAGACACAATTTAAACTGAATCATATTACAGAATTTGGAACATCTTTAAATTAAGAATCCACTTCCCATGCTGCTGAGAATCTGTCTCGCACAGTAAGATCGTGAGATCATGGAATATATCCAGGTTGGAAAGGACCTCAGAACATTTTTTGCCCAACCTCCTACTCAAAGAAGGGTCAGCTGTGAGATTAGAGCTTTGTCCCATCAGGCTTTCAAATCCTCTAAGACTGGAGAGAGCATAACCTCTCTGAACGACCTGTTCCAATACTTGGATGTCCTCATCATGATCTCTTATTGTCTTTTGAAAAGGGTATTTCAAGGGTGTAATTCTGCTTGCTTTCTTCAGACAAGCCAGTCTTGACACTGCATTGGCACCAGTCACCTGAAAAAGGTGAACAGATTCCTCAGGCTTTAGGTAAGGGACAGAAGTGTTTGGAGTAAGCAGGAATAAACTGTGAGCAGTTAAAGGCCCATAGTCAAAGGAAATCAGGAATCTTAGGATGAGGAATTAAGAAGATGTCTGAGAACATGCTAAAATGGGTGTTATTAGAACTAAGTGGCAGCTTTTCTTAATATTTTGTTTAAATGTTCATAATCAAAAAAAATCAGATTTTTTAAAGTGCTCTGTAATGTACTTTACCTTCCATTTTTACAAGCATTACAGGACTATGAGACTGAGTTGTAGTTAGGGACCTCACACATGTGTGAGGTCAGGTGATTCCTGTATTTGCTAGTGACTGTGACCAAGGAGCTAGGATCATTGATAATGAGTATCTTGATAGAGATTTCTGCAGTGTCCTGGGGCATGTTTAGTTTAATTTCTTTTTCACTCCTCAATATTATGCTTTCTCCCCATATTTGTCATGTCTATTTAGAAAGATTTTTTGACAGGTAGTATCTCTCACAATGTGAGGAAACTAACACAAAGAACCTTGTTCTTGGAGATGTCTATGACCTACTGATGTACAAATAACAAACAGAACAAAACACCATGCCAGTTCTTAGCTCATACTGAAAGGATTGGTTTAAAACAAAGATTTTTTTTTTTTATGTTTGATTTTTTTTTATCCTTTCTCACTTGAACTCGGTGTGCTTCAGAGGATCCCTGTATCCTCATGTGATTATTTTTTTTTCTTGAGTGTATCAGGAGTTTCATTGCATAGGAAAACTCCTAGTCATACCCTCTCTGCCAAATCTTCCCTCTGCAGGTGCCTTAAAGTGAGGAAAACTGCATGGCTGATTTGTTTGGATTTTTGCTCCACTGGGTCATAGTTTCTTTCAGCTGTTTTTCCTGGGCTTTTCCTGGCATACTTCGATTACATTTTATGTCAGCTGAGAAGCAGAACACTTTTTCTGACTTCTCAAAATGCTCCCAAAATCTCTGTATAGAGGAAGGTCGCAGGTGAGCTGAAAGGGACAGCATTTCTCAGCTGGGAAAATGCCTCTTGAGGCTGACCACAGGTCCCCAGGACTTCAGGACTTAATCCTCTGTGACACAATTTGTGAATTGCTTTGCAGGGGATTAAAGGAAGATTCTCCTTTTCTTGCATTTCTTCCTGGAATATTACAGAATCGTTTCCCAGACTGGTTCCCAATGTGTCAGTAAAAGTAAAAACAACAATCCAACAACAGAACCTGTCATCAGATATGTCTCTATAAGAAGTATTGAAGTAATTTAGTACCTCAAGCCCTTTGCAAGTGTAAGGAAGATCATTCTCTTAGGAGGCTATAATTAGGGAATCTTATCAGAGTATTGAATGTTCTTTTTGACTTGGTATTCCACCATTTTTCCCAGAGCCCCTCAACTTCCACCAGTGTATTACTTGACCAAGTTATTAATTTTGCAAAATGGGTGGTCAGAGGGTGATACATATACCCCCATATGTACCCTGAGGGACAGAGATGGTGCTGCTAATTATTCAGGTGGGATTACCTATAGAAATCTTGCCTTGAATAATAATATTTTGTGTCTACTGTTTCTTAATTTGGATTGGATAATTTGTTCTTTCAGTGATGATTAGCTAGATAAAGACTGTTTGTTTACTGTTCTGAAATAAAAATGCTTCTAATGGCAAGTAATACAGGAATTATCAAGTCTGATGACTACAGTGCACAAGACTTCATTTAGAACTACTTTAAATTTATGCATGTATAAACCTCATGATGGTGATGGCATAGTTTATGGGTTAGCACCTGATACCTGACTGAATATAGAGTAGTACCTTATTCCAGAGGATGCACTGTTCCCTTCAGTCAGATGTGAATGAGCTGCAATGTCACATAAAGTCATGTCTTAACAGCTGCTTGTCAGTGTGAATAAGGGCCTTATCATCTTGATGTTGTTTTTCCTCTATTTAAAAAATTTAGTTGTAAAGGGAGATGTTCTGCTTCGGGTTAAGAAACAGAGTTTGGCTCTTGGTCTAAGTATTGTCTACTGCCTGATGCAGAGAAGGAAGCACTGTGAGCAGTAGAACTTAAAAAATCTAGTTTCTTACGTACTTGTCTATCGGTGGGCATGAGAGGTACCATTTATATGGATTCTTTGTATCTAAAACAAATTTCTGCACATTGACCTTGCTGTCATTAATAAGCATTGTTCCCCTACTCAGCTACTGGTATCCAGAAAAACTCTGCAGCATCTCCGAGTTTGCCATTCCTTTGCCACATTCCGTTGATGTTCATTGACATCTTCAAGCTATTGGTGAAGGATTGTCTGACTGAAGATATCATTATCCTAAACCTTATATATTTAAGGAGCCTAGTTAGAAAGAAATATAAACTTTGGGATTAGATCTTCCTAACCAAGTGTCTTAGACCCTTTCAGCTGTGATGTCTGGTGAGTGGCTGACATAATACCTGCTAAAGGTGCTCCTGATTTAAACCATGAGGAATATTAGTTGGTTTAAAAGAAATACAAGCCTTTCTGTTCTACAAACAGAAAACTTGGAAGTAGATATTGGATTAGTGACACAAAACTACAGACTGGAAAAGGCCTTGGATTAGACCGTGGGTCTCCTACTCTAACTTGTCTGTTCCTTGCTGCTGAAGCCCCAGTGGCAGTGCTATCACAAACACATGGGTGTCGTGCTCTGGTAAGAGTCATTTTGGCCACAGGCATTGAGACCACATTTGGCATCTCCTTCCCACTAAATGCACAAGATACTCTGTGAGCAAAGTTCAGTGTAACTCCTGTAGGAAGTGTTACTGCAGAGTCCAGTATTAGTTTTTTGAGCTGGATGTTGATGGATCTTTTCTATGTCAATTAATGAAGTGCTGAACAATAGAGGAAAGAGTTTTCAAGGGACAAAAATGCTCATAAGAATAATTGCCAGGATATTATAATGCTTATGGGTTCTTCAACTAACCAGCAAATGCCTTTTCTTTGCTTTTATGCTTGACCTCTGAAATGGCAGAGTTCTAGTTTCAGAGTGCACCAACACTTCTCTAACAGAAATGTAATCATTGGCTGGATTGAGATTTTGGTCACTGTCCAAATGGTTTAAGCATTTTGTTTACCTGCAGTTTGCAATTTGTCGAGATTGGAATGACTCAAACATGCAAAGTTTTTCTGCAATAAAATAAGGAATTAAGGCAATTGAGAGGCTCCTGTGGAATCTTTATGACTATTCTTGTTCTTATAGAGGCTGTCCTTTAAGGTTTAACTGTATTTTTTATAGCCTACAAAGTGTGAAATTTAAGTATTGAACACAAGCTACTTAAACTGTAGGAGGATCGCAGCACAGGCAGATCTGGAGTCAAAAGGAAAAATGAACTAGAAATACTCATAAATATATTAAATATGCATTGGGAAGTAGATGAGGCTTGTTTCACCTATATATTCTATTTATAGAGACTTGGTCATGTGTGTATATGTTAATATATCCACATTTTTACTGATACACCCATTCTTGAACAGAAAAACAATTCTCCACTGATTGCTTGGGCTATGCTCGTGTTTTTCGCAGATGGACTACAGGATGAGGAGTCAGAAATGAGACAGTGTTGAATGAGGTTGTTTATCACTTGCTGCAGAGATATGGCTTACTGGAGGCCAGAAGGACCAGTTCAACTCCATACTCTTAATTTTGGATGAAGGTGAATCTTGCTGATTACTCAAAGGCTGCCAAATCAATTTCCTGGTTTCTCCATTAGCCTCCATTGTGATCCTAAATGTATTTTGATTTCGTTAGGACTGTCTCAAGGATTGAACAGGTGTTGAATACAGTGTGTTTAAAAAAACCCACCCTGTCATCATCAAGTCTGAAAAATTCTACAGCTTTGAGCCGTGTCACGCACAGGGCTTATCGTGTGTCTGTCTGAACTGAGAGTGTTTCATGTCCGAATTCCTGCTCACAATCATTTGTTTAGGACCTCACACAGAGACCTCACTTAAACCCTACAATTGCCACACTGATTTGGTGCAACAGTTTCGGATGTTTGATTTTTCTTTTTTTTCTTTTTTGTTTTTGCAGTATTCCATCCGTTGGAACTTGATTGCATCCTTTTAGCACTTTTCTTCTGGCAATTTCATGGTATGATTTTACAATTTTTTCAGTTTTGTCACTCTGTTGGAGACTGGCTGGGCTTTTTCTCTTTTACGAACAGGGGGTTTATATTTAAAAAAGAAGTTCAAATGAAGTAGATAAAATAAACTATAGTATACAGCCCAACAAAATTAGCTCTCCCTTCAGTAAAACTGTATTTCCTTCAGCTTTCCCATAAGGAATCTCCCAATTTTGTGAACAATGTGGAATTTGTTAGTCCCTACTTAAGTCCAGTGTAGCTATGACTCATCATATCATATTCATAGTTGTTAGATGTTAAATGTTATAAGAAGATGTGCTCATTGTTGTGTCTATCAGAAAGCACTCTGGAACATTTCCCCATCTTTCTCACAATATCCCTAAAATATTTTGCAATGGGTAGGATAATGTTTCTTCAATCATAGAAAAAATTAATGAAAATAGACCATCAGTTTGTTTCCACAGTGCTACAAACCTGCTTGGGAGCAGACCAAGGGAGCCTTTGACAGATATTTAGAATGCATGTTTCACATATTTATGACATAATTTTGGTTTGAATTCTGGTAAGGATTTTTTTTTTAAAGAGTATTATGAATAAGTTCACAAATAGGAATTTTCTTTTAGAGGTTCCAACCCAGTACCTGATGAGGGCAGGATTTGTATAACAAGTGCTTTGTATCACACCAAAATGTTTGAGTTCCTTTAATGCCATTTAAAAATCTGAATAATCAAGTGTCTTCAGCCAACCCATTATAGTGGGTTTTGGGAAAGTGATGATCCAATAGCAGCAAGGCATATGCAACCATATGTAGATATTTACACTGATGCTTGAATAAACAGGCATTGGGACTGCATAGTTATTGGGAGGGTTACAAGAACTAGTTATGGGGGTAAAAAACACTGCTGTGATGAGAAAGGACTAGCCATTGAGATTGGCAGATGAATATTTGGAGAGGACAGCCTCACACAGACTTATGAAATGGGGTACTCTAGATTTTAATCAAGTTAAAACTGTCTCCTTGATTTGAACTCATTCCTGGTATGATGTATTTGAAATCCTGGGATTTTAAAATCAAGTGGATGGAAATGTTTGCTTTTGGAACTATGTAGTGAGGGTGCAAGAAGATGTGAAGTTGAAAGGTGATTTTGAGAAGAAATACTGCTGAAACCTGGCTGACTTCTGCCTTGTCTGTTGTATTAAGCTCAGCTGTTATGAAACCGTCACTCTGTAAAGACCTATTTGTGCCACTAGCCAGGAGTATTTTGGCACTTTAATTCATGCTGGCCGTAGGGGGTGTTGTGGTACAGCAGAGAGACATGGGATCCCATGGGATCACCTCTGCCTGTCTGCTGGGGTGCTGGCTTTCCCTCCACTCTGCCAAAATACCCATGTGGGAAAGCGTACCCTCACTCAGAGTTTGAATCATCAAACAGGAGGCAATGCTTGGACTCAGACCTTTTGAGGAGACCAGTTTAGGCAGCAAATACCCAAACAGGTTATTGGTAGAACAGAGGAGAGTTGACTTCCGATGGAGAGAAAAGTGATGGTGACCTCCTCAGGGTAGGGTGGGAGAGTAGCATTCTCCAAGGCTGACCTGCAGCAGAACTGTCTGTGTTACTCCTATGTCCTGCTTGTTTCCACTCTGCTAGACAGCTCAGAGGCCTCAACCCTGTCTGTCTGTGCAGTCTTTGGATGCAAGCCTGATCTTCGGCTCATCTGCCAGAACACTCTCCGTTCTCCCTGCTCTCTCCTGCCTTGTCTTTATTCCTTATACTCTGTGACTTTGCAGCTCATTAGACACAAAATATCAGCTCAACCTGACACTCTGGGAACTGCGATTTACATTTTTTCTGTTGATTTCTCTGCTGCTTCTCCTGGGTTTCCAATGAAGTGGAGGGTTACAGACACTTTGACCATCTGAATGGTAATGACCTCGAACTGAGGAGTACCCGAAACAAACTCCCTGAATTATGAAGCTTAGGCAATAAGCAGAGCAAGGGTCACCCAGACACAGGCATATTTTTCCCCCTACTGCCTCAGGGTTAAGAGTGGGTAATTGGTATTTCCAGTTTGGCTTCTTTCTCATTTCGTGTCATCCCATCACGACATGCCAGGATGCATTACATTAAATGGCATCAAATAGTTGGGGAGTGTGACACTATACATTATCTGACATGTCACCTGACACCCTGTCATAACACAGTGTACTGAAAGATCAATGGGGACCAAAAATTCATTTGTCTGATTCCATTTTACCAGTCAACCAAAAGGGAGGCAAGTGTATTAATTATTTGCATGGTTGTTTGCATCCAGGGCTGGTGGGAAGAGGATGGGGTATGATGGTAGAAGGACAAATTCTATGCAGAAGGACAATTTTTATGCTTCAGAAAAATTTTACATCTACTCTCCGTGTATAGAAGTGGGAGTCAGCAGGGTGTGATAGTTAGGATTGACTATCTAAAACTTGAGGCATGATGCAAAATTAACAGAAAAATAATGAGATACTCGAAGGAGTTCTGGTTCCTCAGCGTGAGAGGGCACTGGAATGTGAATTAAGTATCTGCTCTGCAAGAAAGAGTGATTACACAAGCCCAAATTGTAAGGATTTCTAAAAAATTTCTTTGTTGGCAACTCATCTTTTCGTACGCTTCTGAAAATTTTGTTCAATGGGCATAAAGTATCTGATTAATGAACCTTCAGTAAATTTAGCTGGGCTGCTTTGGGACATTTGTTCCTTGTTTTTAAGGTCTAAAATCTGAGCAGAAGGCAACAAGTGTTGGTCTCAGTTATACCCATATACGATCTGAAGTGTTTATTAATATTTTCAGAAAGGTTGTCTTATGGCATGAGACTGTATATGTATAAAAGGTGAGAACACCTGATTTGGACACCTGAAAAGATTTCCATTTCTATCTGATTTACTAAACTAGAGATCAGTCTGGACTCCTCCTGACTTCTTGATGTGCTTTTTGTGAGTAACTGTGACCAGAAGTTTGGAGCCCCAAACTGAGACTTTTATGAATAAACGAACAGAGGTTCTTTGCACTCATCAAACAGATGAATGTCACAGCAGCTTGGAAAGTGTTACTTTATAAGCTACAGGTGTCACATGAACTCACAGACATAGTGTGTGACTAAAAGAAGCAGTCAATCATCTCAGTGAGTGAATTTAAATTGAAATACAGGAATATGGGCTGCAAAGAGTGGGAGCAATGTTTACCTTTATGATTGCTTTTAAAGAGGAAAAGGCTGAATTGTGGAGCACGTCACAGGAATTTGTGCCTTAGCCTTGCTGTAGAAGGTGTTGGTGGTAACTTGCACTGTGAGCAAACCACTGTTGGTGTCTTATATCTTGGGCTGTGGAATTAAGCTTCTCTAGTGCATGTATGAATTATATTCTCCATATTACTCTTGTTCTGTAATGTTTTAGCATTAGTTTTAAGGCAATCCTTGAAATGGCATATACAGGATGGTGTAAGTAGCAAGCAGTGTGAGCACTGGAGTAACACAAAGCTGTGTCCAACGCCAGGGTGTTTGCTTCTGGCCCGCATTTCCCCATGCTTCTCAGACCAGTATGTCTGAGACTTGTAGATGAAAGTTCACATCAGTTCTTCTGATGTGAATACCCCCATCTGCAGAGAAGAGTACACACTAAACATCTGCACAGGCAGCTCGGTTTCTTGTGGTAGGAAACTGCATTCCCCTCCTTTGGCTGCAGATACCCTTGGCAATGTCCCAGGTTTGTGGAGTGGGATGGTGGAGAGACCATAGTTTGCCTCTGGGAAACAGGATGGGAAGGCATTGCTGATTCCAATGATGAGTCTGCAGCAGGGAAATGGATTTCACACACAGGCATCCTTCAGGGAAATATCCTCAAAGGTTTTCAGCTTAATGATTTGGATCCATGCAGGCTGTGCAGTGGAGAGATGCGTGAGATCACAATGTCAGTGAACAGTGTATCCTCAACCTGTGTTAAAGTATAGGGAATGTCAAATTCCTTTTTAGTACATGACGGTTCCAGATGAGGCTTTTATTTTGGAGATGAGCGTTGGAGCCATGGAAGACAAATACAAAACCCCCAAAGACCAGGTCTGTTCACATAAACTTTGGATAAAGGATATTTTTTGGGTAGAACTCATCATTGCTTGTAATTAGACTATGCTTTCATCCCCAAACAAGACAAAAAAAAGTACCCGAAAACATCCTTAGGATGAAGTCATCCTGTTCCCGTTGAACAAAGTTGATAAAGCAAGTCACACCTAATGGCAGATATGCTGTGCAGGGTATTCTCAGCTGTTTCAGAAAGAGAACTTTCCTCTTGGTGAAACTTGCTTTGGTCCAGATGTGGTATATTATTAAAAGGAAGAAAGGAAATTAGTAGGTTTTATCAACCACGGTATTAAGTCAGTATGGACAAAAGGAAAATTATTTCTACCTTCACAAAGAAGATTCTCTGCAAACAAATGCAGAAAGTGGGAGTGAATTCTAGGAAAGGGGAGTATTTTATACAGAACATGACTTATGACTCTCTCGTGGCTCAGACCACAGTACAACAGGGCTGCAATCTTTAATACAAACTCCTATAGGCATGGTAAAGGAGAGAGTGGGAAGGAGTAAGGCATGGGAACTTCATGATTCATAGACTTAGAAAATGTCAGAGGAGAGGAAAAGATTAAATGTGAGTTGAAGGAGAATAAAGAAGAAAATACACTTGGAGCTTTAAGGTGTGAGTTTGAGTGACATTCCTGAGGGTTGCCTGTACTCTTTCAGCTTGCAGTGGGAGAATGTATCTGCAAAAGCAGGCAAAGAGCTAGGATTGTGATCAGAATGTGTTCTGTAGAATTTATACAGACGACATATCCAAGTGCTGCAAAAAAATAACTGCAGAGAACATCAGGAAGGCCAAGATTTAGGCTCCCGCATTTCAGTTGTTCAAGTGAAGTGTCTCATTTAGGAGCATGGCAACTTTAGACCCCTTCAATAACCAATGAAGGCGGGGAAGGATACAGGTTTCACAGAAGATAAGCATCCTTCTTCATGCTCTTAGCTCCTGTTCGCTCTGGTACAAAGCCAAGGTAAGTCAATAAAGCGGATTTCAATAACCTTACTGTCACATCCATTGAAAATTGCCTTCTGAAGTCAGAAGTATGGGTGTAATTCAGTCCACCTAACATGGCCATCTGCACATTTAGTACCCACCTGTCATCAGTAGAGCAAGATAGGCATGACCCTAAGGCAGCTCTGCTGGGTCGGATGAGTTACACTAAAATGAATATTTTTCCTTTGACTACATAGAGCCCAGACAAATAGCTTAGACTAGATAAACAGCCGAAGATGGATGAATAAAAGGCTGTACTAGAAGTTATGATACGGTGTTCTGCTCAGGACTAGTCCATATCATAAGCAAAAGGCATAGTTTCCTAAAGAACCGCTCAACAGACGACATTTCACTTTGCTGGCCTCTGACTGGTGTGGCGGATGTGGAGGATGGAGTGAGAAAACATATCTCACTCATGGCAGAGAACGAGCCAGGCTCGATTCAGATGAATCTCTGGTCCGCATGTCTAAAAGCGATTTGAAAATGTGGGGGTTTGATTTTCAAAGAGGCTTTCTCACAAGTGGCAGGACTGATTCCAGGAACAGTGCTGTGGTGGCAGGGTGTGGAGAAGACAATGTAGTTCCCCCTGCTCGCCTCATTGTTGTTTTGATTATGCAACATTCCCCGCTCTGCCCACAATGCTTGGGTCACCGCATCGTAACTTGTGAACTGTTTTACCCCTTGGGCACATTTTATTGCTGTTATCCCTCAAGATTGTCAATATCTAATTGAATGTGTGTTTTGTTGTGTGCTCAATGAATTCCATGTGTTCATCTCTTAGAAGCAACTTCACAACAATTAAGACAGGAAAAATTGCAAAAATAATGAGGACTTCTTTTTAGGGAAAAGTAATTGAAGTGATACAAGCTCAAATCCTGAGTGATGTTGAGTTATACCATCCCTGACCTGACTTGAACAGAAGATGCTAGAGGTTCCAGCAAGGTTTGCTACGGAAGCATATGAAAATGTCCAGGAAAATCTTCATTTATCATCTAATGCTGTGTTGATTCACTAAAATGCAGATACAGGTTTAACCTCTCTGTCTGTTGCTAAATTCAGAAGATTAGAAAGGTGTAATTGAAAGAATGTTATTTATGTCAAAAATAAAAAAATAAAAAATAAAACACATAGGATACCCTGATCAAAAAAATGCACAAAACCATGTAACTGCTAGACCAGACCGAGAAAAGGATGTGACATTTGTACCAGCCACCTTTCACAAAATATCAGATTTCTGTAGTCTGGGATGTTATGTTGTATTGTTGCTGGTGTTGTTTGATCACTGACCAACTGGCAATATGAAAGAATAAATACCCACTCCTACACACACAGAGAGAAAAAAACAAACAAATAAAGAGAACAGGCAGGGGAAGCAATAACCTGAGAGCTGGTTGGGGACAGAATATATTTTGCCCTGAAGAAAAATCAGTTTCTTGTGTAAGGGATGAGAAACTATCAAATTTACCATTTCTCTCAATTTCTTAATTAATCATGACCATATATAAGCATTTAATGCCTTTCTTCTCGCTCTGTTCATTTCCTCTAATAGACATTTTTCCTAACAGCCTGTGGCTCATTAAGCACTCAACAGCCTATTGCATGATGTTAACCCAGTGCTATCTGACTGTGGGCTTTGTGTAGATTTCCAGTTTATCATATTTTTCTCCTGTATCCACTGTGCTCAGTGCAGTAGCTGTGGTGATAGCCCATTCATTCACATTGTGTTGAAGGGCTGACTATAAAATTCTTCTTTCTTTCCCCCCTCCTTTTCTTACAACTCAATGCCTCCTCTTGCTCTTTGATTCTGGCTGCATTCTTCTGGGATTAAGGGTTTTCTGTTTCCTAGAAGGAATAAAATATGGCTATCTGAGCCAGAGGAGTAGGAAATCTCTCCGTAAACTCCTTAATGGGGGGTTTTATGGGATATATTTTCACCTCATTTAGTTTTTATTTCAGTGTGACTCTTTCATCAGTCTCAGCATCTGAAGGAAATGACAATTTTATGGGAAGGCAAGAAGGAATCACTGGATTAAAAGAAGATATGACAACAGAACTCAGAGAATAGAAAGGTTTGGAAGGAATAAAGGCCTAATAGGTGGCTCACTGAAGTGAACATAAAAGGGTTTTTTTGGATGGAGAGATTCCTGAGACATTCTACATGATAACCAAGAGGCTGTATGGGATGGTCCACATAAGTGAGCAGATTAGCTTTCTTCACAGGTTTTGAAATCAGGAAAGAGGCTTTGATCTCAAGGGCCCTGGTCATTCCCATATCAAGGTGAATACTTCCTTCAGCCAGGTCATGGCATTATGGAAGATACCTGGCCTTTCAGATATCATGAGATTTGCAAATCTACCACTTTCCTCGGTAAGTTGTTTCGGTGATTATTTTAACTCATTATTAATATATACAAAAATGTATATTTTATCTCACCTGGGTGATTTCAAGTTCTAGCTGTTCAAACATTGCATACCTTTTGTCTGCTAAATTGAGCAACTTATTATTGTCAGAAATATTTTCCAGTCCCCAAATACAGACTGTGAAGTCATTGCCTCTCAGATTTTTCTAAGAGAAGTTAAAGAGGTTGAGATTCATATGTATTTTGTTTTAAGGTAGAATTTCCAGACATAGAATCATTGCTGTAGCCTTTTTCTGATCCCTTTCCAGTATTTCAGCTACCTCCTTGGACTGTGCATGTTATTTGAGTAATGGAGTCACCAGCACTGTATGCAGAGGTAATAACAACATTCCATTTTGGCACAACATGCTCTTTGTATATCCAAGCATTGTATCTTCTGTTTTACAGGAACCCTGTATACAGGGTTTTTTGGAATACCTACTTCTGAATATGTTCTTAGAGTGGTTGTCAGAGATGAAGAAATAATGTGTTTCACTGCTGAGTAATGTTCAGAATAACGCAGTTTACCAAGCTTTGAGAATGATCGACCCATTCCCATTATTGTTTATTGTTCTCCAAGTGTTTGTGTCCTCTGAAAACTTCACCATCCTGGCTAAAGATGTTGAATAACATTTGACAAAAGGAGATCTCTGTAGGACCACAGAAAATACCCCCCTTTGATGATGATTTCCTATTAACAATTGCTTTTTAGGAGTATAACTCTGGAACAGACCTCCTGGGCCACTGAATCTAATCCTCAGCTGCTTCAAGTAACCACATCATACAGTTACTATTAGAAATCTAGTTCAATTTTAATCCATTTAATATGTGCTGCATTGGTTTTTATATAGTGCTGCTTTTGTAATCTGAATGCCATGTGATAGTAAATCATTAAGTCATTATTTTATTTCTAGTAATGACAAAAACCAGCTGAACTGTTTTTTATATATTGCAACTTCAGTCTAGAAACAATGAACTCCCCCAAAAAAGAGCCTGAGGTTTTTCTTCTTTGCTAATTTCAAATGAAATATTTTTAAAAATTAAAATAACAACCAAGATGACACCAATAATGCACTGAGACATGCTGCTGAAAAAACAACACATGGGATGTTTTTAGTAGGAGAGTTCAAAGTTCCAAATGGATTTTTTCCTAAGGATGTTGATTCGTAAGAATGGGAATATTAGATGACAGAGTTAATTGCCTTCTCCAGTACTTCCTTCCTCCCCTGTCCCAAAGGTTGCTCCTTTCCTTTGTCTGGAAGCTAAGTTGCATGTAAAGTAACTTTTGTACTACAACCATTTGCATCTGCTCTGTGAAAATCGCCCAGGTTGTAGATGATGGTTTGGGAACTGCATCACACACAGTTTGACTGTATCCTCTGCAGTGCCACAGTCTCCAGGAAATGGAACAGGCAGCTGGGGGAAGTACCTCCTCTAATTGTCCCTGTTTAACCTGCCAGTTGCCATGAGTGAACAGCCCCAGGTCCAGGCTTCTGCTGGTCTGGTGATGCTCGAGAAGGCCAGGCAGTCTCTGTCACAGTGTCCTGCAGAAATGACAATCTGAAAGGATGAGTATGAGATGGCCAATGTCACCTATTGCTGAGTTCAGTGACAGCCTATTGCACGTAGCTCCTCGTGGTACTGACTATATGCTTCCTCTTCTGTGTTCTGTGCCCATCAGTGATCAAACAAGATGCTTTTGTGTGTTTTGGGAGGAAGGAATACAGTACTTAAGCCAGATGCCTGTGTGTTCTGAGGATTTTGCTACTTAACTTCCTTTCTGTTTGGTAACTGGGAATTAGATGGAGCTTATTTGCTTATAGAGATACACTTTAATTTTTGTCAAAGTGGATTTAGGTAACATGTATATCCTTCTGTCATGGTTTTACCTCAGCCAGCAACTAAGCCTCACAGAGCCACTTGCTCACTCTCCCCTGGTGGGATGGGGAGATAATTGGAAGAGTAAAATGTAGAAAACTCGTAGGTTGAGATAAAAACAATTTGAAGGCAAAACAAAAGCCACACATTCCAGCAAAGCAAAACAAGGAATAGATTCACCACCTCCCATGGGCAGGAAGGTATTCAGCACCTCCAGGGAAGCAGAGGTCCATCATGTGTAACAGTGACTTGGGAAGACAAATGGTATCACTCCAAATGGGCCCCCCTTCCTTCTTCTTCCACAGCTTCATAGGCTGAGCCTGGTGCCTTACGGTCTGGGATATCCCTCGGGTCAGTTGGGTTCAGCTGTCTCAGCTGAGACCCCTCCTAACTCCTTGTGCACTCCCAGCCTCCTCACTGGTGAGGTAGGGTGAGGAGCAGAAAAGGCCTTGACCCTGTGTAAGCTCTGCTCAGTAGTGAGGAAAACATCCCTATATTATCAACACTGTTTCCAGTACAAATCCAAAACACAGCCCCTTACCATTTACTGTGAAGAAAATTAACTCTACCCCAGCCAAAAGCAGCACATCTTCTTAAATGTTGGAGACTGAGCATTTCTGAGCTCATCTTTAGAGATGGGGATGGGAGAAGAATGGGAAAAATTTTTGGAATATTTTCAACACTGCAGTGGTGTCAAATTTACCCCCGTTTCCAAACTGACCACAACACTGCTGCTAAGGTTCAAATGATTTTTCTTCATATCTGAAGGAAATATAGTTCTGGCCTATTTACTTGTTACAATGAGCCAATTACTGCTTTTGGTTGTTTTGGGCTGTATTTCCCTGTGAGATTATGAGTTTCTGTTCTGAACAAAATTTATTGGCACAAGGCCTTTGGCAATATGCCACAACATTGAATCTGAACTGAAACCCATTTGTGTGTGAACCCTTCCTGGATCTCAAACATATACTCACTCTCATTTATTTAGTGAATTATACTTCTGAAACCAGCCCACAGTGTTCAAGGCTTCCCTGTCTCACTGTTATATCACTCATGCTTACTTGAGGTGCTTTCATGTCAGTGATGTGTCCAAACAAAGAAAGGGGTTTAGAAGCTTCAGGAGTTATTTCTCCTGCTCAGTAATCTCAGAAATATCAATCTTGCTACTTCTACAAGTATATTTCAACAGTGACCTGTTCAGGTTGGGCGTCAGAGTGGAAAAAAATTGGATAAGTGACTGAGGGGAGCCATTCCCAGCACAGCTGAGTTTGGTGGGATGAAGGCACTGGTGTGATGGTGTAGGACTAGAGCCAACAGAGCATAATTGTAATCTCAGAACTTTTCCCCTTCTATTAGATGGAGCTGTTGATGATCCTGGTAGACAGCTTTCACAGAGGCTACTTAGGCAGAATTCAGGACCTGAAGGATCTTTGTGATCTGTAAAGACTGTGCTCAAGCAGTTTAAAAAAAATCAGCTGGTTTCCACATCTATATATTCACCAGCTGCATTTTACTTGAATTCTGCTGGATGGAAGGACTCTCCCATTTTGTCAGTGTTCCAAAATGTGAATGTTTCAGGGAATTTAATTTTATTTTAGATTATTCTCCTTCCTCTGTCCAAGGGGGCATGCAGTCTTTCCTATTGATTGCTTAGGAAGCCATCTAGCTCTGGTTTTTTAAGCACTCTGATGCGGCCAAATGCTTAATTTCTAGGCATCATAATATCCAGACTGAAGACAGTTAAGACACTTTATTGTCCATGGCTTCTCTTATGCCTTAGTTCCCATCTCAGCATTGGGCCCATCCTCCCTGGCAACGATAGCATGAGAATAAATACATTAAAAGGGGTGAAGAGCTCAATTATTATGGTAATAGGACTCCTATAAATACCTAAGATATATATGTATATTTGGATTTTAGCAGAACCTAACTTACAACTGCAGCTTAAAAAAAACCTACCATAACCCCCATATAAATTCCATCTGTGAATATTTGATCAGATGCTATGTGGGTGGAAAAGTGTGTTTCATTGGTATTGTGATTGCTTTCTTTCTTTAGCTTTTCATGAGTAATAAATGTGAAGAATGTCCCAATGCTTTTATGCTCTCCCAGTCAGTAATATTTTCTCTGAACCTGTATGCGAATGTTTAATTCATTAAATGGTATCATGCAACTTTATGGTGAAATCATAAATCTTTCTGTTGCATTGCTTATTGGAAAATCTTCAATCCCAAGCAAATCCCTAACACTATATCTTGCTTCCCTTGATTATGTCTTTTGGTGGCTGTTTCCCACTTTTTCTTAGGTTATTTTCTCCCTCTGTTTCTGAATTCTCAATTCTACTTTACAGTAGTGAATCCCACTGGTTTGAGAAGAGGACTTGTTTACAAGTGCAAATAGCTGACAAAAAGGAAGATAAAGTTTGTCCTGCCTTTTACTACATAAGGCTTTTGTGCTCTGTACTGCTCAGATTTTCTGGGTGAATATCAGTACAGAGGTGCTGGAATAATTCACTGTGGGCATGAGACACCTGTGATGGTACTTGAGGCTAAAAAATCCCCAAAGCATTCTTTTTGCTTTCTTGTTAGTGATTTCCACTGTTAGCAAAACTGTGCAGGATTGTGTGCCATGTGCAAAATCATTCATTGTCATCCTTCTCGACATCATGCTTTGCTTTTCCTTTACTCATGATCATGAATAATCCTACAGGGTCTTAAGGAAACATCTCTGGAGATCTGGAGGTGGTTATCACTAATCTGAAGAGCTCTTAGGAAAGCAGTTGGATAGCAAAAACACAGGCTGCTTAAATCTCTGCAGAAAAGTCCAGCATGCAGCCTGCACAACCTATCAGAGGGATCCAAGTTTTGACTATGATTGTGGATCAAATAACTATCCAGACTGATGACAAATGAGCTGTCATTTCTAGACTTCTGTGACCATACTTTTTGCCAGAATCCCAATGAAATGGAGTCAAAGCCAGTATGCCTGTGAACAGAACCCCAAGGGAGAGATGAAGATGCTCCTGCTTGTGGCTTTTTGCAGCTACTTAACTGCAAGACCATCAGCCCATGCAGCTGTGAGACAGAGAGGACAAGTGGCCCAGTGCTTGACTGTTCCACACTCTCTTGGAAACTACCTTTGAATCCTCCTTCCTGAGCTACACTGTGCACACTGTGGTTGCAGTGGAGCTTGTGGGGCAGTTATTATTACTGAAGACTTGTTGGTGGATCTTTGATGAATTCTTACCGCTCCCACATATGCACCATGGAAACTGCCAAGGCAATTGAAGATAGCTGGCAGCTTCTTGGCAGTGTCAGCAAAAACACTCAAAAGAAGAGATTAATCCTTAACTCCAAAGCTGGCTCAGAGGCCCGTAAGTTATAAAAAAATTGCTCTTCTCCTGCTACATCTACAGCTCGTGGTTGCTACTGCCTTGGATCTCTTCTGTCCCCGTGCTCTGTTTTCCAGAGCAGTCAGCAGTAAAGTTTCAATCCAGTGAGATATGAGGCCACCATTATGGCACCATTGAGCGTAACTGTACCACTCATGTCTGTGCCTAAGAGCAGCTTTTCTAAGTGCCTGGGTACTACTGAGAGCCATAGGATACAATAGTGATTAGATATTTAAATGCACAGAATAAGAAAAAACTGTTCTTTAAAACTCACACATAACCTTATGCATAATTTTTTTTAATCCAATGAGCTCCTTTATTTAAGGTGGGCAAGTGCTCAAGTGCACTGCTCTTTTTTTTTTTTTTTAACTTTTGTCTTTAAAGTCTCCTGTATTTTAAGAGAATGATTACATTTGCATCAAGGAATGTCCTCTATACAAAGTGTGGGATTCCAGTATATTTTCAGGAAAGTGAACCATGCAATTATCTTACAGGACCAGTGCAGGCGCCAGAACGAGGAGGTGTGGTAAAGTGGAATGCGTGATTGATTTCTTTTCTATTCCAGAGCTGGATGAAATGCCTGACACAGCTGTTAGCTTACACTGCTTACAAGAACGAGGAATCAATCTCACCAGATGTTGTTCATTTCCTCTGTTGTTGTGTGGCCAGCTCTGTTGTACAGAGGATGCGGGGGGCGGAGGGGAGGGAGGGAAAAGAAAAGGGAGAAAATCTCAGTCTAAATTACACAAGAGAGCCCAGTGTGGGAATTCAGCATAAACGAGGAACACAGGAATGAGCCATGACTGAGAAAGTGGAAGCTGGAGAGACAGACAGAGCCTACTCATTTGAGAGTCTGATTAATTCGCTGGGGAGCACGGCGGACTCCTGTCCCCTGTGGGACAGTACATGACCATCCTATGAGTTCTCCTGAAAGCTATTGTTTTCAATTAAAAGATGCAGGAGGTACACGGGGAGGCTTTGGTAGCAGATGATTCAAGGCCACATCTGCCAGCTGCATCATGTGCTGCTCTGGGTGAGTTTGTGGAACACTTACTCACATGTGTAGAGTCTTTGAGCAATACTCGAGGAAGGGATCACAGTGACAGTGTGATGTGCTGTTACCACAAACAAACTTCCTGGGTACTTGGGGTCCTGCATATGTCAGCACCATTTCAAACCACCTTCTTTCCCAAGGCTGGAACAAGCTCCTGTGCCCGGAGGTGCAGCTGGGGAGACCAGTCATGACATGGGAGGCACCTGGTACTGGAAAGCAACTGAGATGTTAAGCCTCTCTTTAAGCTTTTTTCACTAGAGCTAAGTGTCTTCTGTAGATCCCTTAAAGATTTCTTTGCTGGTGTGACTGGATGACAAGGAAACAAGCAAAGAGGCAGAGGAAAGGACCTTCAAACAAGGAGGGTACTTTAGGCTAAGAGTAAATGCTTCAACAAGAAAGATACGAAATGAGAAATGTTTGCAGATGAGCTGTAGAGGTGTCACAGAACAGGAGAGGACATGGTGATATCTGCTTCCCATGGAGAAAAGCTGTTATAATAAACCAGCTGAACCCTCACTTAATATCACCATTTGCTTTGAAAAATCCACCCCAAAGTGAATTGATTTTTGTTGTCCACTTTTTTGACACCTTTTTTTTTTTTCATATTCTCTATTTCTTTGCAGTATGGACCATGTAGGTTCCTGCCTCTGCTTCTCTACCAGTCTTAGCAGGTGTGAGGAAAAGGGGAATGCTCATGGAGCTATCACCATGGGAGATTAGACCAAGCAACTGCTCACAAACGAACTCTGGTTTGAGCTCAGTGACGAAGGGTTAGTGTCATGCTTTTTGACCTTCTCTCTAAAACACCTAAGCCCATCTCTCTCTGCCATATAACATTTAATCCATTATTGATAAAAACAAAACTCTCAAAGACCCAAAAAGAGGATTTCAAAGCACAAAGCTGCTTTGGTTTTGCCTGAAGTGTTTGGCCTACAATAGAGCAAAAATTCTGTGGGAGAAAATAACAAGTAATATGGAGAGACACAGTGACAGGACTAGGATGGACTGACATGTTTCTCTCTTGAGATACAACCACCACCACTGAGGAAGGTACAGCAAGCCTCTTGCTGCTTGGCATTAGGACAGACATATACCTGTTGAAGTGAGAATTGGGATGGAAACTGGGCCATAATGCTCCCAATAACGCTGTTGTGTTGCACAATGTGTGGCCACGTCTGACCTACAGTTATGGACCAATATGGACCTACTCTAAGATGTTTTCTGATGAAGTGGTTCCTTCTGCCATGGGTGGGAGATGGAGCTATATGGAGCACTCATTTCACTGGTGTGCCAGTTTATGCAGTTTTGGTCAAAAAAAGGAGTATAAATTAACTGAGAAACCTTTCGGTTGAAAGTAATACAAAGATTCTGTTCTCCAGCTGCAAGGATGAAAAGCTCTGAGTCAATCTGTTGACATCAGTGCAGATAATCTAGATTTACACCAGTGAGAAATGTGATCATTCAGATGGATTAGCTGAAGTGATTCCTTAAGGGTGAATAAAATGCTCTCACAGGGCATATTAGAAGCTCTGGTGAAAGGACTTATTGTATGGTTCCTGGGAATGTGGAATGAAACATCCTGATACTCTATAGTAACATTGATCAAATCCTTGCTATTGCTTAAGGCAACCTGGGAGTTATTCCTTGAAGTCCATCAAACAATTATCTGTTTTATTGCAATTATACCCAACCAAATCCTACTTTGTCACATGGCTTGAATAAACTGCTCTGAACATCACCTGGAATATCACTTGCTGTAGTTACCTAGAATAGCACTTGCTGTAGTTTGCAAACTCTTTTATGCAATCTATGAGGTGTGGCAAGGGGACCTGATCCTTCAGTGCAAAGCTGGCAACTTCTGGTAAGTCCTTTACTTTATGCAAAGCTCCTTTGCCATCGCTTAAAGGCAGAAAATGGATGTGCAGTTTGAAGCAACGGTTAAAATTACATGGAAAGAAAATGACAGGAGCAGCTGTCATATTTTTAAAAAACTTGGTCATTGCGGATATGAAACCTGAGAACTTGCATAAGAGACCCGCTTCACTGAGTGTTGGTTTAGTCCACAGAGCAGCTGCAGGAAGGGGGGAATTTCACTGCTTCTCTGGAGCTCCTTGTCTGGGGAATTGTGGCTGCAGGTTCCCGAGGGTCCCCTGGTGTTTTGTGCAATCTATCTTTAGAGAAGTGCAAGTTAATTTCTGAGAAGGGCACTGGCTTTGAGCAGGGACTACCTCTAAACTGACAAACCACTTCCTGCAATCGTTAACTGAATTAAGAACTTGCTGTCCCCTTTACTACCCCGAAAAGACCCCCCTTCCTACCCCTTCACCACCACTCCCCTTGGCTTGGTATCAAGAAATATGGGTAAAGACAAGAGGGCATGGAGGTTTGAAGTGATACTGGTTCATAGGACTCCTCCTTTTCTGTGTCTTCTATAAAGAGGTCTGGTATCAGTCCCATTGGCTTTCTGAAGGAGCTAAAGCCTTGACAATTCCAGGGTGTTTTCCAGTCCTAGAAAAGAAGGTGCTCATACGTCTGTGCTTCCTTCATATTGCAACAAGCACGAATCTCCTCTGAAATTGATGCAAAAAGGTGTTGTGATTTTTGGCCAAATTGTGGGAAGTCATAGAACACCTACAACTCCTGGGACATTATTCCCTTCTAAAAATATCATGGATCTGGTCTGTATCAGTTTTCATTAAAGGATATGGCAAAACATTGTAATCATTAGTGCTGACTTCAATGACATATTCTTTTAGCCGTTGAGAAAAAGAACAGCAAAGCTGCTCTGAATTCTTCCTGTTTGATTTTATACTTGGTGATGGTGGGTCTTTGTTTTATTTTGTTTGTTCCCAGATGTGTGGTCTTTTAACTTCTACTTCACTTGGTCTTGGTATACATGTGTCTCCAAAATGACTTCTGACTGGGTGAGATTTGAAAGTGGTTACTCAGTACATGTTGCTCTCTCCCTAGGTTCCTGGTCCTCACTCTTTGAAGGTGCCCAGGCAGGTTTATTCCCTGTGAGACTTACAGATGCATATCAGTATTTTGCAAACCAGTGACTGAAATGGAAATGTTAACTAAATAACATTTTTCAGTTATGGGCAAGGTAATTCCTCTGAAGAATATTTTTCTTTAATTTTTAAGATTCCAGTATCATTGCAGAAACTAATTGTTTCTAAACACATGAAACATATAGGTAGTTTAAGACCACAAACACACTTTAACACATCTGTTCTACTTCATTTTTGTTATATAAAGTCTGTTAAAACCTGATCATTGCTTCATAACTTAAATGGTCATGAAAGATATTCTTCCTGAAGATATGACTATAAAAAAAAAAAGAATGTAAGGATTTTAATCATTTTCCCATAAAAATGTAAAGAAAAGTTTGTTTTTGAAAACAAATATTTTCTTTTGAAGCAGCTGTTTTCCTTCTCCTTTGCCACAAACATGATCACAACAAGAATCAAGGAAGAGCTAAATGAGGAACATATGCCCTACGTTAGTATCCAAAGATGGGAAATGCACGGAGGAGTGCATAGCACGAGTAGAAGAAGCCAAAATCAAGAATATGCAAATACAGAAGCCATTTGAATTCCCCATTAAACTTCAAATGCTACTTATAGGTGTTTGCTTTTTATACTGATGACATCTGCAGAGCTGAAGTGCAAAGTGTTAGAAGACCTTCCAAAGGATGTCAACTTCTGTCCCAAAAAACAGACAGAAAAGAATATGGAAGCCTCTACTACCACTACTACTGTCTGTGCAGGATGAGCAAGAACAAACGGCCAGGCATAGTTTGTCATCCCTTTCCAGCTGGAATGGGGACGCACAAAGGTGCACTTTAATGCTTGCAGAAGATGGACTGAAGAAGTGCATAATCACTGCAGTATCAGCTGTTCTGATTCAGTATTTCCTATGTGTGCAGGGCATTTGAAAACAAGATGAGGCTTTCAATTAGCTCAAAAGACAGAAGCAGTGAAGAATTTTTCAGCAGAACAGTTTTTTCATAGGGAAGTGACATTTCTTTAGAGTAAGAACTTTCCCTGGGAACACACTAGTTGGAACAAAACTTGTCAATGTCACTGCTGACAAAGTTGCAAACTCCAGAGGTTTATGAAAATTGAAACTGCATAGGAAATATGTACAGGCACATAGCTTGAATACGTTCTACAATATATACCCCCCAGGAGTCTGGAGTGTAGAGGGGCAGGCATTTACTCCCAGCAAAAGCATTTGGAGTGTTTCCATCTTTCTTAATGGAAGCAAGATCAGGCCCCGAGTATGGATAATGCAGAGGCAGATACTGTGAGCCCAGGCGAGTCGCTCATTTGTTTGGCCATTGCTGTATGTCTGTTGGATACTCACATTAGCTGCAATAATCCTTTTTCAGTAGGAAGCCATTGATGCCAAGGATGATATTTTTTACACCTGTGTGAATTGCAGTTCAGTCCATAAATGCACTGGAGCCTTCACTGGCCCCTTGGAAAAGCCAGGAGTGAGAACGATGTCTGTTTCCATTGCTGTAAGCAAGGTGTAGAAAGCTTTTTGAGATAAGTAGATAAAATATGCTGTGAACACATGCAGGATTTTGTCACTCCATGGTTTGCACAGAGGTTGGCTATTGAGCTGCCTTTCTCCCATGTAACTCACTTGAGATCAATAGGCTGTGGCTCACAGCCAGTCATGCACCCTGAGGTGTCAGAACCCAGTGCCCTCATGTCTGAGGGGAGCACCCTGCCAAGTGTGCCCAGAGGGCATCTGCAGCAGGATCAGTACAAGCTGTATTTTGAATACTTCACTAGTAGTGGAAGGTTCACAGGTCCCTGAGAAGAGCAGGAAGAGTGAGTGAGACTGTGCAGCCCAGTGTCTCTGGTGGATCTGAGCAGGGAGCCCAAGGCTGGGCTGTGGGGAGCCCCCAGTCCATCAGCAGTGTCTGGGCTTCGTGCAGTGGCTGCCTGGTGTCACAGATGGAAGGGTGGATTGACAGAGACACTGAGAGAAAGCAGGTCAAGATCGTGTCTCTGTAAGGCCTTTCTGAACCCTGAGTCTCCAAATTATACATTTATCATCCCTTTTTGCATTTTTAATTCTAACTTGTAAATGCTCCATTTGATAATGGTGGGTTTTTTTAATGGTGTAATTTTCACCTAAGCATTTAGCCAGTCGTCTAATGAAAGAGGAGTGTATTAAACTGCTCTTACAGCCCCTGACATAGGACTATAAGCCTCTGTCTCAAGAGGCAGACTAAGGTTAAACTAAATGCAGATATGCTGGTTAGCAGGTCTTTGTGCTAACATATTTTTTACCCACCCAATGCCAGAGTCTCCCACCTTGAATTTGATGTGTCCTAAAGTCCTTTGACTCAAATTCCTCAGCAAAAAATGCATGCAGAAGAACTACTAAGACGTTTGGATGCCAAGGGAAAGCTCAGCTACTCATGGTGCGTTTTCTGTGCTACCACAGAGAGTAGCAGTGACTTTTGAGAAAGGTACCTAGATCTCATTTACCCTTTTCAAGAGGTCAGAGCTAATTTTCAGTAATATTGTCCAGAGTTTGTCCCCACGGCAGCAGAGATTGTCATTGTATGAAGTTATACTCCCATCTTGCTTGTGCAATGAGCCCTCCTTAGTGCTCTGCTTTCTTGGCTTCTCTCTCATCCTCTCCCCCTCTTTGCTCCAGTTTCTTCTGTCTTAAGAAAGTTCAGCTTCTCACTGTAAAGCAATAGAAATCAGGGCCTGAAGGGTCTAGTCCATTCCCCTTGCCCACAGCAATTCAGCTATACCTGCATTTGTGTATGAAGAAGAGGAAGAAGGGGCAGAGAGGCTGTGAAGCTCCAAGCTACTTCTGGCTTGGCTCTGATTAGTACCAAGCACAGGTGTTAAGCACCTCTTTGCTGTCAGATTTTCCATTCAATGCGTGTCCTTAATACAGGCAGAAACTATTTTTGGTTACAACACAATCAGCTATCTTTATCAAGGGGTTTTCTACAGGGCCAATCTGTATAGCAGCCAAGTACTTCCCAGACAGATTCAGTCTTCATGGCAGGAGTGAGAAAGCATTTCTCTGACAAATTATTTAAAAATAGTATGGGTAGATTTATTAACACCTTATAAAAACCTAGATAGCTGTTGCCAAGTATAAAATCAGGCAGCAAAATGATGGGTAAAAGCTGGTTTATGTTTTACGAGAAGTTTTCTAGACATAAAAGATCACTTCTTTCAAAACTTATTTTTTTTTAGAGAAATGATGCCTTTGAAAACTTTTGTTTGCAATTCACTTATACATTCCAGATAGAAGACCCACAAAATAAACATCTTAAACATGAGAGCCTCACTTCAGTTTACTTGATTCCAGTCAGTAATTATGGATATCAAATGTCCGTAAGTAACATCTAAGCTAAGTTTACATTGTCTGCAGAAGAGTTTGCACCATTTAAATCAATTTGGAAATCTGTTAAGTAAATCTGACGCAAGTTTAGTTATAGTAAATATTTTAGCTAATAAATTTCTTGGGACTGGGTTTTATCTTTTCTGCATGCATGGATGAAACTCAAGTGCTCTCAAAGCCTCAGTGGATAAATAATAAATGATGCAAAATAGCTTTTTGATACATAATAATATCATAACTTTCTTTGCTTTTTTTTTTTTTTCTCCAGGACTAGAAATGAGTGTGGTGTGTCCCTCTGGGAAGTTATTAAATACAAAGAAAAAAGAGTTCTAGTGTTGGAAGCTGGTCAATGCATCTCTCACCGCACTCTGGCTCCTGGTAATCATTTACGCTCATCTCTTAAGCTTTTCCAAAGGGGCTGTAAATTATTGCCAACTCAGTATGTTGCACCTACCTTATCACAGGTGAAAATAAATTGCAAAGCAGTGAAGATTCAGATCTTTGCTAAACACATGCACAGAAAGGCTGCTGCTTCAGCTTATCAGACACCTTTAGTTTGCTTCACTCCGTCATGATCTCATAAGTTATAAGTTTAATACTCTTAACCCTCTTTCAGCTGATATTTGAGCCTATGTATCACAGGTCTTCTCTCTCTCGTTTTGTGTCCATAAAGCTTTCTTACTTAGATTAATCTCCAATTAGACTTAAAGTGTTTAGTGTTCCCTTGTGATTGTGTGGCTTGTCCTTGGTGATTTTGGGTTTTTAGGTAATCCAAAGCCTAGCCAAAGCTGAAATCACTTAACTGATGTGGTCAAGTGGAGTATAGTCAGTGTTAGAGGTGAATAGTATTTCTTAATTCATTTTCAATTATATATAAGTAAATTTAAAATATCGCTTAAAATTGCTTTGTTATAGCCCTTAGATAACCATGTAAAATGCCAAATTTTCCTCTCTGCGATAAGTTTAAATAGAATTTAGACTTAATCCTTGATTTTACTTTGTGGCAGGAGCTGAAGAGGCTGAGGACATTATACCTATTACCCTCTTTCTCCTTCTATTTGCAGGGGCAATGTCCTCCCTTTCAACTAACCTGATATTCCCACACAGCCCACTGCAGCTGTTACTGTAAAGCTCAGAAGGCAGGAGCAGCTTCTAAGCACTTCACAGAGCTCTTGCCTGTTCCTCTGCTGCAAACCATGTCTTGGCCCCTGGGACATTCTTAGACAAAGCAGCAGCTACTGGCCAATAACTTTGAAAAATGAGACCTGAAGCTTCAGGCACAGTAGTTCAGAAATGTTCCTTGCAATCTTTGTAAAAATCTTTGAAAAAGTCCCTTTCATAAGTATTGAAAGAAACCTACTGTGGTGGCAAATTTAAGTACTCCCAAATTAGGAGATAGAAAAGATAAAATTGTCTAGGCAGCTCCAGCTTGATCTCTTCAGACCCCTGCACCTCCTGGGACTCCCAAGGACAATGGTCATTTAGCTGGACAGTTGATCATAATGTGACGCTCATGTTTCTTACCAGACCTGCACAAACCATTCCCTGAATGCAGCATCACCTATTTTACAAGGGTTTTTCTGTCATGGTAGGAGTCAAATGCTAGGCCAACTCTAAAGGAAATATTTTCTCACTAATGTCAAAGATGTAGCTACGTTATTGTTCTTATTTTTGGTGGCAGACATAGATTCAATAGCCTTTAATAGACGTCATGTTTTCTCAGAGACATTGGTGTATTAATGCATACTCAGGGTATGGCTCCCTTCACCTCCAGTTACAGCTGAGGGCTAAAAGAGTTTTTTCCTGTGCACTGAATGAACATGGGTAAAGCAGGCTGAGTATGGCACTATGAATTTAAAAATAAAATGTGCAGAAAGAGGCGGGGCATGTGGCCTTTATTTCAGCATGTATTTACTAACTTTGTAATCTAAATATCCCTTTCTATCTCTAAGTGGGTACACAGTGCATTTTTAGGTTTTCATGAGTTTCAAAAATTTGAAAACACAACATTTAACATCACATAGGAATCTGAACTTGCTATTGGCTGGAACAAACACTTTAAATTCAGTGTGTAAGCCCTGCCAAGTGTGTTTACAGGGTAATCCACAGAATCAGTGGGGTAATTCACAGAATCAATGGGTCCCTATCTCCCCTACGCCCTCAAAGAAAATGGAACATGTGGCCTGTAAGTGTCCCAGATATTTGTGAAGAACAGAGGAATGAGGAGATTTGAAAAGGGTGAGGTTTGGACCATGGAGGGGAAGTGGGTTTAAGACAGAACTAAGAATTTGGGGCTGAAGTGTAGAACTATGATGGTTCTTTAATGCATTGAGATCAGAAAACAGGCATTTTAGGAAAGAGCTTGGAAGGAAGGGTAGGGTTGTATTTTATCTCAAGCTTCCTGAAGAACCAATTACTCTAACAACTCATTTCCCACTCAGAGGCAAATTAGAGATTTCTAATGAGGCATCACAGGTCTTAACAAGTCTCCAAGCTGACCATCTCTTTCCTGTAGATATCTGAAGCATCTCATGATTTTTAGCCCTGTTTTGCTAAGCCTTGTACCTTCTCTCATGTTACTCCTCACTTCTGTTGATTCTGGTTTTCATGTCAAGGTTTCAGACTCTTTTTTTTTTTATTTTTTTCCATCTTGTTTTTGTTATGGAAACTGTAGGTCTGCCTTTCATTAGTAATCATCTCGTGGGAGGGAGGTTACTTCACAAGAGACTGTTGTCCTCTAATGTAATACACTAGTCTAGTGTCCTGTGGACCCATTAAATTTATGTTATCCAAAATCATAATAGATTTTCTTGTTCAGTTTTTTGATGAAAATGCTGCAAATTTTAGCATCAGCACCTAAAATAACCTTCTGGCCTGGGCAGAAGTGTTCTCTGTAGGTGGCAGCCTTGTTCAGAGGGTACTGCTCTGCTCCAGGTCTGATTCTTCATCTCTTTTAAGCACCCTTTAAACAAGTATTTTTATAGCAGCAATAAAATGTAGCTGTCCTAGAGATGAAATAATGCTATTTTTAAATAAAAATTTTTTGCAAACCAGAGTCATGGCAGTTGTGGTCTGTGAGCCATTACCGCTGGAGATGGTATGCTGGGGCTCACAAAGAAAGATTTTACATGTGAGATGGCATGTTTAGGGTTATATTTTCTAATAATGTTCTTTATGAGTAAAAAGAATAATAATATAAATAGGGTTTTTTCCCCCTAGAACATCCAAATTAATTGATATTAATTTTGGATCAAATATTTAAAGCTTTTAGAGTTATCATTCTCTGTTGCTTCTGTTTCTCCATTTTGGCCTTTTAAAATGGCCTTTTCTTTACAACATTACTCAGATCATATTAGTCAATATTGTTCTATGTATGACATTTCTCTACATCCTAGATATTTTGAGTTTTCTTTTGTAGTTTTGATATTTTAATCCCTTCTCCCTTCTCCCTATCTCTGTATTTTTTACTTTTTCTTTTCCTGTTTCCCCGCATTCCTCTTCTGATCTGTGCTCTCCTGGTCTGCTGTGACTCAGGTGCACCTTCAGCCAAAATAATTGTAAACCTCATCTTTTAAAGATTTTGTTTTACTCAACTTTTATATGTTTTCATGACAGAAGTGTTTGTTTTCTTTAGATTCTCACAGACGTGTTTATGATCCACTAAGAAGATTGGCTGGGTATTCTTCCCAACCTCAGACATTTTCTTCTCCTTTCCATTGAGAGCAACCCAGGGCATTTACAGATAGAGAGGCTGTGGCATTATTTGGGATGCAGTTGAACTCTGGGAGTTTGCAACATGTGCTGAGACTGTGATGAGTTTGGTTAGGCCTCAAAAATGAACGGGAAAACTCGCTATAGAGCAGAGGGCACTGGGCAGCGTTCGCTGCCACGCAGCAGCAATCACATCATGCTGGCTGGAAGGAAGGACCCCCAGGAGGAGCAGAGATCATGAACAAGAGCTGGTTGTTTATAAATACTGCTCCTTCCATCCTGGTTTACCAAACTGTTTTTTCTTAATTTAAAGAGTTAAGTTTTTACTCAAAGCAAAGATATCTTTTTGGATAGTACACTTCCCAGAACAGTCTGGGCAGTTCCATCTCTCCAGATAGGTGATTGTCCCATTACACTTCCATGCCACCTCTTCAGGCGTGGTTTGTCCCCTGTATCAGCTGAACATTGGTGGCATTGGTTCTGTCTTCATACTCTGTATTGTAAATCAGGTATTACCCTGATCTGTGCACCCAATCTAAAATTATTAAGGGATCTGCTAGTGTGTAGGGTAAAAATCTACTTCATTTAGGTATTATTTAAATCTTTCCCTGAAGGAATTAGGCTTTCTTGTGTAGAGATAATACTCTCTTGTGTAGATAGTTCACACCCACTGGTGTAAATTCTGTTCTTATAACAAGATTTTGCAAAATTATTTTGCTTGTGAAAAAAATAGCAGTTTTTTACAAAGGCTAGATGTAAATTTGGTTTGTGTTTTCTTCCTCTTTTTGTGCAGTTGTTCATGACCCTTCTTTCAAATTTTTGTGCACAGTTTTCCTGTTCCTTTCTGAGCTTTTGATTTTCCTCCAGTTCCTCTTTTGACTAACACAATCCTCTGACGAGACCTATTTTCCTTCAGAGCTTTCAATCTGCAAATTATGTTCTCCACTTATGGTGTAATTGCCTTTTCCAAACTAAAGTCAGAATCTTTTCTGCAATATTTTTCTTGGTTTTGTCTCTCTGTTACAACTTTTGCCTCAAATTAAGGATTCCATAAACCCTCCAAACAACATAGTTGATGCAACAGTCACAATTCTGTTCTCAAGACCTCAAAAGCCTCTTTCCCCTTCTTTTTGAGTTCTCATATGATATCCTGTCACACGTCATAAGATCTCTCTCAAAAGTTTCATTCTGTCTAGAACAAAGATTTTTTTCAGTCTTGATCATAATCTCATCACTAGTTTGATCTTCACTTACATGCATATTATCAAACAAGGTTTGTGATTCTTTGATAGAAAGGCTGCTTTTAGTTACCTCTTTCAGTATCTTTGCTTGCCTTCATGAAGACTTGATCTGATTGCTTGCCGTGTATTGATAGATTCAGAGCTGTTCTGGCCTTCTATGTTCCATGTTCTTGGCTCTTTTACTTCCTATTCTCTTTCTAGATACACTCATTTGTATCTGCCTCCACCTCTTCTGCCATGTAGCATTGCAATTTCAGCAAAACTACCATTTTGGCCTCATAATTTTCTAAATAAAATTACAAAAAGATGCTAGTTCTAAAAGAAGGATTTAGAATTTTTGTGTGTGTGTTTTTTGTGGGTTTTTGTTTGTTTGTTTGTTTTATTTTTGGTGTACTTTTTTTACTCAATAGCTGCAATGCATTAACTTTTTCAGATTTTCACAGATTCATCACTACATGTAAAAAAAAATAAACTAAAATAGTATAACCTTTGATCATAAGGTTAAGGTTTTGCAAAGTATATGATCACCTGAAATAGTTTCTGGAGTGGGAAGTATAAACTAGCTAATATTTACTTCCAGCCTACCATAAAGGGCAACTCTCTCACAGAAAAGGGACCTTGTGCAAGATGTGCTGTGCTTCTTGATATGTCAATAATGAGTATGCTGTCCTGCAATACTTCATCACCTTTCCAGCTTTTTACTTATGGACTCTTGATCTTACATCCTGCCTTTGACTGTTACATGCTCTGATTTTCTGTATCACAGTATCTGTACTACAGCACAAAGCTGTACAGGACTTTATGTGCCTAGTAGTTAAATGTAGGAATAGGAACTTTATTACCCTACCTCGTGCTGAGCTGAATGGGGAAAATAAGGAGATGTTGACCTAATTCCACCCTGTTACTGGTCTGGCTGCAGTTCCTGGATGCTAAGGGACCAGGTACTTCATCTAGGGCAAAATCATCCGAAGGTTGTTATAAATTTATTGTTCTCTCAGAGCATTTTAGTGTTTGTAAAGCTGTTTTGCTTCTTTATTTTGCTCAGTGTAGGCAGAAGCAGAGAGAAGGAAATGATCTCAAGCAAATATTTGTGCAGCAGAGTTAAGGGAGGACACATCCACAGTGTGAAAGGTTGTGAGAGTTCAGATTCATTTTGGAATCTAATGCGTTCATAATGCATTTATAATACTGTAAATAGGTAGCAGGTCAAGAGAAAACCTCAATCATTTAGAGCTGGCAGGAAACCAAAACTGTTGTTCATATACAAGTGAAGTGAGCAAGGGTCACCATTTGCATGCATCAAGATAAATCCAGAGCTGGTTCATTGTGGATCACTGGGCATTTCTAAATTTTACAGATAGGATGAAGGAGACTGTGATTCAATGGCCTTTCGCTCACTGAAGCTAATGACCTCTTCCTATTCTCACACTGACAACAGGATATCAGGAGATTAGGAGATGAATCTAAGCATAAGAAAGGTATGAAACAGAAATGAATTTGTCAAGTGTAACTAAAAGCGAGGACAGAAGCTCCTATTCAGAGTTAAGGTGACCTTAATTCACATTTGTTTGACTGGCTCTCATGTGCATAAGGACATCCAGGTTCAGCTGTTTTGTGAGGAATAACACATTGATGTGCAAGAAGACTCCAAGTTTCCTTTTAAACATCTGGGATTTTACATTAATTACATCTATCCATAAATATACTTTCTTGATCCTTCAATAAGAACAAAGAACAGCTGTACTGTTGTTGTTAGTTGTAATGTGAGTGTGCACACATCCCTAGAGACTCTCCCCTCCCAGGCTTATGTGCTCATCTCAGATCTAACTTTCTGAGACAATTTGCTCTGTTTTTCATATCCAAACTTTTCCAATTTGCTACATACATATACATATATATATATATTTCTTTATATATATATATACATATATATATATATATATCTTTACAGGACCACCAACAATATAAAACTTTCTTGACACAACTGTGTGGCAAGACCATTCCTGTTCTGCTCAGTGTTGAGTTTTTGTAATTCGGTATCAGCAAGGGGCAGTAGTTTTTAGATTGAAATGGCACTAGAGAAGTAGCTTCTAGATGAAAATGGCACTTTTACTACTCGTTAGACTCCAGACAAGTGATGTGAGCCTTGAGGTTGTGCAACTCATCCTCTTGTCCTCAGGACTTTACTCTGCGTTCTGACAGTGACTTATATCAGACTTATTCTGATAGTGACTTATACCTGCCTGAGGTAGATGCCCTCTGAAATTTACTTTGATATAAATTTATTACTGTTCTTTCTTTCTTACCTTTTTTCTGCTATCTCATTCTTAACCTCTGCTTGCCATGGAAGAACTTTCTAGCAGATATCTTTAATTATAACTTTGACACAAGGACTTCCTACCTCAGTTGTCACAAAGGAGGTTGACTGACAGAGAGTGAGAACCAGTGGGAACCACCCATTTGCTTTTCCTCTCCAGGGATGATCCAGGAGGCTGAATGACACAAGTTTGGGAGTTATTATCCATGGTAATAATTCCAAAATGGAGGAGGGGATTGAGGGTACCCTCAGTCAGTTTGCAGATGACACACTTGAATGGCATCTGTGTAGGGTGAAACTTGGAACTTCTATCCCACAAGAAAAGTTGAGCAAGAGTGTTGATTTGCTGGAGGGTAGGAAGGCTCTGCAGAGAGATCTCGACAGGCTGAATCAATGGGCCAAGGCAAATGGTATGTGATTCAACAAGGCAAAGTGTCAGGTCCTGCCCTTGGGTCAAAATAACCCCATTCCGGGCTTGAGGCAGAGTGGGTGGAAAGCTGCCTGACAGAAAAGGACCTGGGGGTGTTGATCAACAGTGGCTGAATATGAGCCAGAGTGTGCCTGGGTGGCCAAGAAGGCCAATGGCTTGTATCAGAAACGGTGCGACCAGTAGGACCAGGGCAGTGATTTTCCCCCTGTACTTGTCACTGGTGAAGCTGTACCTCAAATCCTGTGTTCAGTTTTGGGCCTCTCACTACAAGAAAGACATTGAGGTGCTGGAGAGTGTCCAGAGAAGGGCAATGGAGCTGGAGAAGGATCTGGAGCACAAGTCTTACTTACAAGGACGAGCTGATGGAGCTGGGTGTGTCTCTTCTTGCAAGTAAAAAGTGAAACAACAAGAGGAAATCACTTCAAGTTGCACCAAGAAGGTTTAGATTGGATATTAGGAAAAATTTCTTCACTGAAAGAATTATGAAGCATTGGAACAGGCTGCCCAGGGAAGTGATTGTCTCACTATCCCTGTAGGTGTTTGAAAAACATGTAGATGTGGTGCTTAAGGATATGATTTAGTAGTGGAGTTGGCAGTATTGGGTTCACAATTGGACTTGATGATCTTAAAGGTCTTTTTCAACCTAAATTATTCTAAAGTTTCCATGGAGGAGGTCATGACTTGCTGGTACTGAGTGGGAACTAGGCTACTCTTCTTCTCCAGTGACAGTCCAGGAAGCTGGCTGACACAAGTTTGGGTAGACACACTTGAATGGCATCTGTGTAGGGTGAAACTTGGAACTTCTATCCCACAAGAAAGGTTGAAATTTGTTTTGATCTCAAATGTGATAACAAAGTGGAAAATTGATTGTTGTATAAATATGTGACACTGAGCTAAAGACAAGCTGATTTCTCTTACTGAGATCCATTTTAGTTTTTCATTCTTCAACTGCTTTTGAGTCTTCTTTTATTTTTTCCTGTTACATTCAACTCACACTAACACAGTTTCTGTGCCTGATGGGTGAAAAATATTGAACATTTTGTCTCAGTGCTCACTGCAATCCCTCCAGGGATCAGCAGGGGCTCCTCTTGGACTGCAGTTAACTAAGGCTCTCTGATCTCCCTTGTCATTGACCAGCTCATGGGGTTTCCACACTGGCTGCCTGGTGCAGATTCTAAAATGCTGGAGAAACACATTAGTGCAATTTTGTGTTCATGAATTCTCTTGGTTTTTATCACAAAAATCATCTAAAAAGTGTAATAGATGGATCACTATAGATGTGTTGTCAAAGAAGACTGTATTCCTAAAGCCAGGAAATGAAAGAGTAGCAGCACCACCATGTTTAGGAGATTATGATAACTGAAGATGTGAACAGATATTGATACAGTTTTGCTACACTTGTAATTAATGCAGGATGAATTTCATATCTGGATAATAGGGGACAACCCCCCTCCCCCCCCGATATATTCTCTGATGAAGTTATTGCATCTTCACAAACATGGAGCTGAATATAAGCCTATCTTGAATCTATTGCTCTAGCTTGTCTGCAATATGTTTAGTTTAGCTCCCTCTAAGTTCAAAGATACTTGTACTCAACATTTGGACTTGTAGATGTAGCTGATTGTGGTAGACAAGGTGACTCATGTTAGGGTGACCTGCATCCCCAGGGTGACCAAATGAC
Organism: Lepidothrix coronata; assembly: GCF_001604755.1. Classification (NCBI taxonomy): domain Eukaryota; kingdom Metazoa; phylum Chordata; class Aves; order Passeriformes; family Pipridae; genus Lepidothrix; species Lepidothrix coronata. The sequence continues at coordinate 2,273,107 of NW_016690297.1, read as the reverse complement.
TCAGGTGCTTTCCTTCACATCCTGCAGAAAAACAGGAACAGAAAGAAATATCTCTATTCCACCAACGAGGTTGACTAAATGGACACAAACCTATGTTGCTGATATTTAGAGAGACTGGGGAAAATACAGGGTGAAGGTACAAGTGCCAGACCAATGCCAATGAATCTGGACAGTTGGTAAACCATGTAATTAACTCAGATGGGGTTTAGGACAGAAGCAGCTTTCAGAAGAGAACTGAAGATGATTGAAAAGGTGAGTCTTTACCTAGTTAATGTTGAATAATTTATTTCATTGCTGAAAATCTGAGAAGTTATTTACTCAGCTACTTTCCAGCAGGCAAAAATCCAAATCTAGTACTAAGAAACATTCCTTGAAGACTATTATGATTTATCATGAAACAAATTTGAGAGCAATTTCTATAAACTGATTTGTAGATATACAATACAATGAAAATTAATGCCTTTTCCATTTTGTTACAGAAACATGAAGTAATGATTGATGGTTCAACCTTTCCTAACCTCTAGTAACAGCAAATTCTTTATTTTTGCAGGAGGGAGAAGAGGAAAGGAACTTTTTGGAAACTAAAATTCACGGGGTCTTGCTTTCTCACTCTGCCATTCTCTATGTTGTTTTTCACCGAGGCTCAAATGAGAGAAACTTTTAAGGATGGGTTTCATGTCTTTTAACTTTAGGTGTTCACGGTGTAGGTGCCTGGCAGTAGATCTCTGTGACAGCTTGTGGAGATGTCCCAGTGCAGCCAATGGAGTTCAGGGTGAGATTTGACCTACCAAAACAGGGGTCTATCCAGATTGAGGTCTATCTATCTTGCTCAATAAAGAGCATACATGCTATTGATCAGCTCTCAATTGATTTTGCAGAGATGATCCTGGGCTCTTTGGAGGCTGCTTAGTCTGCCAGTGTGGACAGCGTGGACACCCTTCCCAGATAAGTGTCAGTGAAACCTCTGGGTAAAATTCTGGTTTACATTACAAGTCTCTATGATGTGCTCCTACTTTTAGTGAGGGTGTGATTTTATTCCGTGGCTTATGCTGCTCAAGCTGGCAACTATGTTCCAGACATTACCTACAGCAAAAATAGTGGAGGCTTTCGTGGCACTGTACCTAAAAGGGGTATTTGGTGCATAAAATACCCATAACAATCCAGGCTTATGCATCTGCTATCAGCTTGTCTGAATGAAAGTGATGATTTTTGTCTGGCTTGCTTAGCCTGAAATTGTATGGACCAAAAGTAAAGAGGCTTCTCTATGGATCTAGGGGGTGAGTTTGATGTTGGCTCCAGGCTTGTGCTGAAGCTCATTCTGTTTGCTTTGCATATGTGATAAAGCTGCCCAGCCACCCATCTCTAAAAAAGTGCCTATGCATTAGAGTATCCAGACCTTGCTTTACACACCCTCATCTTTGTTTCCTGAGACTTGGGCTTTGTCAGGAAGAGTGTAGCACCAGCTGTCGAATGTGGAGAGACAGTGGGAATCAGAACCACATCCAGAAGCAACACCAATAGATCAGATCTGGCTGACTCCCAGGACCAGCCACACAACCTGATGTGACTGGTTCTGTTTGTCACTGGCTGGGTAGGTCAGTGCCTATCCCAGCTTCTGTAACATATCCACAGATCTTCTGTGGACTTCATTTCAAAGCACTTTGGAGGAGGTTCTCTCTCTTGCAGAGTTAATCTACAGTTCTGCTCATGCTGGGACATGTAGACACCACAGCTATGTAAAAAACAGCTGGCTAATAAAAGCAATCTCAACTGTTGTGGTTATTCCAGTGAACACAAAACCGTTGTATCCCCTCTTTGTTCATACTTGCAGTGTGCTAGAATGATAAATATGAATTACTAGGTAAGGATTTGTGTTGAGTACAGTTATTGAGGAATCAGCCGTGCTATTCTGCTGACAGACAATAGAATCTGCATGACTAATTCTCTCAGAACTGAAAGGACAATTTCCTTTGTTCATATTAGAGAGAAAGAAAACATTTGCATTATGAACAGTTGCATTATGAATGCAATGATTTTGTACCTGAATGTAATCAGCTTTACTCAGTCTATTGCACTTAAATTATTTCTGTGTCTTGCATGAGGAGCAAAAAAAACTATTTCACAGCTCATCATGAAAAGTGGCCAATCATTACTGCAACCCTTGGGACAACCTAGGCTGTGATAACATTAATCATGGTGAATAGGTAGGGCATCTATGGTATCTTGACACCATTGGGTTGTATTTCACAGTACGATGGATTAGCTTATACTTTTCACCAGAGAAGTTTTTCCAGTCACTAAAAGTATCTTATTCACAACAACATCTCAGCTGACTATTTACTACAGTGCAATGGTTGGATTTTTGCTTTTGTGAGGTCAGAACCATGAACTTAGCTCTTCCAATAAAAAATGGCTTAACCCTAAGCAAACTGGAGACTATAGTTTTAAAATTCTACAAGTGAAGCTGTTCAGTCAAAAAAAAAAAAAAGTAAAGAAAAAAAGATCAAGGGGAAAACTTATCTCTTCCTTGTGATTGATCTTTTTCTCTTCCAATTGCCCTCTGACCTACAATAAATCATTTTAGAGCGTGTCAGGAAAATCTTTTCAATAGCTTTAGAGCTGGGAGGAGAAATGTTTTGTCTCTCAAAGTATTATCACAAAAACCATCCAAACAATAGCAGCTTTTCTGTTATTTTTTCCACATCCAGTGAGATAATGAAGGAAGGTTTTTCCCCATGGTGCTGTGAGTTGATAGTGTTTAATGAATATTGCCATCTGAAATCCATATAAAATTTTAATTCTGTAGAAGGTATATAGAATGAGACTTGGATTTCCTTATGAATATAAAAGCTAAAAGGAAAGAAACACACTGGAGAAATTATAGCCCTGCTTTATGGAGCTGGTGCTCACTTGGAAATAAGGGTATTTTTAATATAATCCTTTATTAAATCAACAAAAGTGTATTGCTGAAACCATTGCTCCACTTGGTGTCAGGAGGCAGGAATGGGTATGAAGGCTGACTGTCTGATCTGTTTTCAGGTAGTCTGACCCTTCATGGTCATTTTTGTGGTAAGTTTCTTCTAGTTCTTCCACACAGAAAACCACTGTGTCTGCAAAACCACTTGAGCTGCATCACAGCCTTGCTGTGAAAACCATGTGCAGTAACTGCACGGTGAGGGGTAGCAATGCCTTCTAACATATGTTGGCCCCATAAAACCTGAATTTGGTGGCCTTTGATGAACACATCCTGCACAAAACATCCATTTGACAAGAAATTTGCAGGTGGATGATGACTCCTACAATGACAAAAACCTGGAAAAGACTTTATGTAGGAAGCTGACTTAATTCCCATTAAAATATTGTCAGAAGTTATGATTATTATGCTGTGTTATTAAACATGTTGGGATATTTGAGGTGGGATTCCTGTGGGTAAATACAGGCATCTAGTAGACACATATCTGTATGTAGGCTAGAAACCAAGAACTCTTGGTAGTCGCTGGAGACCAGAGAAGATTTGATGCACCCTGAAGAAGACATCTAAAACTGTAGTTCTAAGAACATCCTAAAAGTGCCTATTTCTTTTAATGGGCTTTTAAATTCTCTTTCTGAAACTCTCAGAGCTTAGGTCAGAGATAGATGTCAGTGTTTCAGATGCATGGTGTTAGGACAGCTGGATCACTGTGGATCACAAACAATTTTATAGGCATTTTAAAAGCAGAACTCCAAGTCTAAACACACTAGCAGATTCAACAGGTTTTAAATACTGACTTGATATATCTTAATTTTACAAATATATGTTTCTTGTATATTACATATTACAATACTTTGTTAAATTGTTCTCCCATTTAAATTCAATTTCTTGTGGTTTTGCTATCCGCAACCCCCACCCCTCGCCTCAAAGAGGCCCCCCACATTTTTACCGTAAAACAGCCCAGAAATGTCATTATGTAACTCTGATACCCTCCTAATCAGTTGAGCTCTGGCTGGGTGGGTAACCCCAGAGGCAGCAAGAATCTCCCGCACCTACAGCTTGTCCAGCTTCCCGTTCTCAGAACTACCGACCACAAGAAACTCCTGTGGTTACTAACAGAAGAAACAAGTTCCCTCCAATCTCCCAGTGCACCTTGTCAGTTGTGGTTTGCGAGAATTACACTGTGCTCTTATCCAAGGCAGTCAGGACCAGTGCAGGCTTTGTGCCCCTTTGTGCTGCCAGTTTGGGGTCCTCAGCTTTTGGCTTCGAACTTTCCGGCACAGTGGCTCCATTCTGTGGGAAATTGTTCAAATTAGTCCCACAAAGAAAGCCATTGCCTTGTGAAAATTACCTGTGCTCAATCACAACACCTCTGTGGGAATGAAACAATGTTTCCCTTGAGATTTTTTATTTTTTTTCATTTATGTGTCTGCTAAAGTGCGAGATTGTTTGTGGTGAAGATCTTGATGTCTTCTTCCTCTTTACACTTTCTGAGCAGCCTGTATTCATTTATGTCATTGCTCTCGCAGCATTACCTTTGCTGTGAGAATGATAAGAAATGAACTATTTAATGGCAGTGAGGTGGGAACTGGGTGATGTGAAATGACATATTTCCTAATTAAATCACTAATGATCATAAAATATGCCACCAGGTTCTTCTATTATAACACATAGTTACAGTAGGAAAATATTTGGAATATATTTAGTCTCTCTTTTTTCATTTCCTTGAGGCTTTTGTACACATTTGTTTCTCAACATGACCCAAAATATCAGGCCTTGCAAAACATCTTCCCTTTTTAAAAGATTACCCCGTGCTCTGTCACTGCATCTCTTCCATTGCTGCTTTTGTCCTGTGACTGCTTGGCTGTGATCCTGGTGGGACTACACCAGCCTCTAATGGGCATGTTTTCCCTGGTTGCTCCTGGCTATTCTGCAATAGCACCACTCAGCTCCATCAAGGAAATAACTGCAATTTTCTCTTCCCTAATGAATTTCATAATGTAATCAGAGTCAGGCCATGACTGAGAATGAAAGTAAAACTTGATGTAATGGTCAGGCAAGAAATTTGACTTGAAGCTTTGTTTTGACTGTCCCCCAAATGAGGACAGGCATTGCTGACAGCTCTGAATATACTCTGTGGATGGTGATGGCTCCAGTGGCAATAAAAATGTTCACAGTTTTTGGTTTTAGTCTTGTTTTCATTACCACTGTCATGTTGCTTTTTTCTGTGAAGTTTGTGTTGCTAGCTAATGATCTGCTTCCAGGGACAGGAACAGCCTTTGGCTTCCTGCAGAGATTAATTAAAGAAAATACAATAAAATCCCACTGGGAGTTCTTGTGTGGAGGCTCAGCCTTCACTGGGTGCTAGCTGAGAGCAGGTAGGCAGCTGAAGATGTCACCAGGCACCTTTGGGTTCTCAGAGGCACTGAGCTATTGAGTGTGCTTGGGATGTTGAATATGAATTATCAGCTGTAACTATCAGGGACAAAGTGGTGAAGGGGCATCAAGCTTCACCTACACAAGGGCACAGATCCACATTACTTTTTTACTCTTCAATATGACCCAATTTAGGTTGTCAGGGTGAGCAAAAAATGGTCAAACACTGACAAACCTGACTCTTGCTCCCTTCCCCCCTTCTCAACCTGCTGTGCACATTTAGCAGCAACTGACCACTTCAACTAGTCTGGGGAAAAACCCAGCTGGGACCTGCACATCTCTTTCGGCTTTTGGACAGGCCAGTCCAAGACTCACAAGCCAAACATCTGTGGGAATCTAAAGACTTATAAAGTGCAGATCCAGAGGGTTTTAATGTAAGAAGCAGTTTGGCTTAGTCAACATGTTGGCATGGGAAATATCTGAATGATGCCAGATCAGGAGGAGACCAACCCAACACTGAGTGGGCAAAGCAGCGTGACTGTTTCTTCAACACGTCAGGCCAGCACATGTCAAATACCACTGTGAGTGTTGCAGCTTCTCAAAGGTCTCTTGGTAAGCCTGGGGCTGGCAGTGAATCACCAGGATTGTTGTCCCTCTGCAAACACCAATTTCCCAGGCAGCTGAAAGAGGATGAGATGGCTGAACCCTTGTAGTTTGCAACTAGAAGAACAAAAACCATTCCTAATTCTGTTGTGCTCAGTTGTGGTTGCTGCTATTGTGCCAATCTTCCCCCCACAGAGCCTCATCCAGATGTTGTGGTTCCTTCCCGTGGGTCTGGTGGCTCAGGAACTGGAGCAATGGGAGACTTCTGGAAAGGTAGTTGGGATTTCTCCTTGCTGCAGGCGAGGTGGCTGCTGCTCTCATAACATTGAGTGTGGTGGTGAACTTTCCTGATGGGATTTTGCCTGCTCATTGTGCTGATAAGCAGAATCCCACACTTCTGGAGTGCTTTGGAAGGGCAGGGCAAGTTGTAACACTTTAGGTGAAGTGCATGCAAGGCTTCACAGAGTCATTTATTGCAACTGCTGTTCCACTGCCAAAATCTCTGCTATGGTCATTTGGCACCTGTGTGTGGAGTTAAGCTCAACAGTGCCAGTAGCCACCAACAGAGACTTGGCCCTCTCCGCTGGAAAATCCCAGCCTTCCAGGATATGCTTATCTTGCTAGAGCTATTTTATTTTGTCTGCAGTAAAGCTGGACAAGTGATTTGGCATTGATGGGCCAGGCTGTTAAAAGTATTCATAAATGTGAGGAGTTTCATTACTGCAGAGGATCCAACTCCATCACCCACCGAGGACAGCACTCTCACTTCAGTGAGGACAGGCAGTCAACAGTGCTGACTCCTCTGGTTTCTGAGTGCCAAAAAGAAGTCAATCTTCCCTACTTCTTATCCTAATATCCTTTTTTTTGGACATCTGACACCTTGCATTTGGATATCACATGCTTGACACATTTGGGAGTATTTTCTATTCCCAGTGCTGTGCTGACCTGCTTTCCTACCCTTGGCTGGGATGCTCTGACAGTCTGCCCCCGGTGATGTGGCTTCCCCTTCTAGGTGGTGGCTCATTGCTCTGGGTACACCACAGGTGCCACAGTGTATGGGTCTCCTTATAGGGAAAAGCACTATGAAGCTGCTGATGTGGATGAACTGTTTCTGACTGGGTCCCAGGCAATCTTGTGGGTGGACTAAACTCAGAGCTGGTCCAAAAAACAGTTTGGGAAGGTGATGTTCCCACAGCCACCCAACACAAAGCAGAAAATCCAAACAGTTCTTTCTAAAGTATGCAGATAATGATATACTGCCTCCTGCTTCTGAACTGAAAAGTAAATACTGGTGCTAGGCGGTGTTCAGGACCTTGCTATTTTGGGTCAGTGGTCAGATGTGTATTAAGAGACTCACTCGGTGTTCCCTTCACTTGAGAGGGAAGGAGGGAGACTCTTGTGCACCATACAGAGCCCAGTGCTTTCAGCTTGGCAAGGGTGATATTGATGAACACAGAGTGCACTAAAGCTTCACATGTCTTTTTTGGGATGAAAAAACTGTTCAATGCAAAGTATGTTTGAGGGAATACAGCAAATCTTATCAGTAATGGCAAAGATAAGCTCTGCAGGGTGGTCACCACCACACAAACTTTCTGCTGTAAAGAGGAGAAGAGAATTGCTGAGATGAATGATTCAAAATAGCTGCAATAGGTATGGACTGTATTCTTATTTGCTCTTTGTGATAACGTGATTTCTTCAAGGTGCATGCTGCCTTCTCTCCCAGGACTCCAGTCAAAACATGGCTTGTGGGAAGCATCTCCCTTTCACACTTTGACTGCCTGATATTTATATTCTTTGCTCATTGTTTGTTCTCACTTTCCTCTTGCCTCTGCAGAAGTGACTGCTAGGAGCTGTGCCATTTGTTAAGGACTGCCCATTCCCCATAGGAGTCTTCTGTGCAGTAATGCTGCTGGCATCTGTGTCCAATTTCCTGAATGGTGTGCAAGGCAAACGTGCAATCAATTAGGTGTATTACACGAGTGATAGGCTCACATTGCTAGGATCCATTGATTTTAAAAGCAGAAAGGACTGTTGTCATGTAGCCTGACCTTGCATTTTCAAGGTTTTGTTGCAGAATTTATTAAAAGCCTTTTCCCTCCTTTGTGATCTGTAGGAATAGACAGTACTTGATGTAATGCTGGTGCCCACAGCCCAGTTTCCAGAGGCGATGTGAAGCTGGAAACCAGGTGAATCAAACTGGTGTTTAGCTGCTATAGCTCTTAAATGCTGATTTCAGTAACCAGTTGGAATATTTGGACATTTTGTTTAGACACCTTAAAAAGTGGGCCCCTTGCACTGCAGTTTCTTGACACTAAATTCTTTAGAAAATCAGGCCAATGGCTTTCTACAGATTCTCAGTTTCAGGCCCATAAGTATATTAGAAAGATTATCTGTACGTTTTATTGTTAAGCATATTTTTGCAAAGATAGGAAAAAAATTTTTCACACACAGCAAATTAAAAACAGACCCTTAAATAAGAATCATGAGTTCATCATCAGAAACAGAAGAATCATGCTCTTCTTACAAGTGAATATTCTCCCCTTCTCCCATTATTATTTCTTTAGGCAATTTACTCATTTTAATAAAATGCCCACTTTTTTGCAAAAATCCTGTTCCACTCACAGAATATCCTGAGTTGGAAGGGACCCACAGGAATGATCACAGCCCAACTCCTGGTGCTTCACAGAGTCACACCGTGTGCCTGAAAGAGTTATCCAAATGCTTCTTGAACGCTGGCAGGCTTAGTGCTCTGTCCACTTCCCTGGAAGTTCGCAATCATCCTCTGGGTGAAGAATTTTTTCCTAATGTCCAACCTAAACCTCCCTTGTCACAGCATCATGCCATTTTCTTGACCAAATCTATCAGTTAGATTTGGTCCGAGGTAGTGGCCGTGGGGACTCCATGAGATTATGTTTAACTCCTTTTGGTTTCTTAAGTCTTCAAATCAGGCAGCAGTTGCTCAGGAAATCGAGCAGGTGGAAGACTGTCTTGTTTTAGGCAGTTTTCAGAATAAGTCTAGCTGGGAGCAGAGGATGGTCTCCACTACACATGGAGGGTGCACTGCCAGTCCCCAAAGGGTGCAAGTGGATGTGATGTTCTGCCAGATCAAAGCTGCAGCACTTGACTTTCACTTTGGTCTTGTGTAACGGACCTTACACCCCCTACAGTGGTGCAGGCCATGCTTTGTACTCCAAATTAAGCTCAGGTTACTTTCAGCACCAGACTAAACAGTGCCATTTCTGTAGACTGCTCTTAAGTGACTGTCTTTCCTGGCTGACTGAGGACAATACTTAAGGAGAAAAGTTTCTTGACTTAGTAATCTTCACAGAGCTCTTACAGTTGTGTGGGTTGATCCCAGAACATCTAAGTGATTGCTGCTCACCATACAACATTTACCAACATAGATAAAAATAACTAGTGCTGTATTATTGGGAACATTGATAGCTCCAGAGGGAAGAAATTAAAAAGCCTTCTAGAAAAAGGGGTCTTGTAACCAACCCAAAAGCATTAGTGAGGCAAAGACTAGAAATCACTGAAATTTCTGTGCATGTGGTAGAGTTCTGTGAGGCTTTCTCTATGGCTATGCGAATCAAGAGGTATTGTCAGCTCCAATCTCCCTGAGAGCACCAGAAAAACTCTTGTTGATTTCTCTAGATATGAGATCAGATCTTAAAATGTTGCTCCAAACAGGCAGAGATCAATGGGAGAGAAAGAAGTTGAAATAGTATTAGGCAGCTGGGTCAAAAACCAGCACAGCCTGGTCAGAAATGACCCTCTCTGACCTATGCACTGGCTATCCCTTCAGAGCAACCACAGGAGCATTTGGCTTTTCTTCCATTGCACAGGAAGCCTTACTGCAGGTACCTATATATGGTTAGCTTCCTCTGTGTAGGTAAAGGGATTGCTTCCATTAACAATGGAAACCAAGTCAGCCTGAGTTGCTAGGGCCATTGTAAATAGAGTGCATGAGTGTGAGTACAACAGATCAGCCCCCTAATCAGTTCTTCCTGTCAAAATACTATTTATTGCTGCTTGTCAGTAAAGAGTGACCAGTAAATGGAGATGCCAGCTCCATCTGGGTGCCAGATTACTGGGAGGAGAGCTGCTTCCTTTGGATCTTCCTGACACATTTCTAACACTTAAGCAAGGGTCTCTCCTTCCCTGAGACTGACTTCCAGCTATCCTTAGAGGGAGCTGTTGCCCCAGCAAGACCCAACCTCCCTTTGTGCTCCTCATCAGATCTACTCCGAGCTGCCGTGCAGCAACAAAATTCCATTGATTCATGAGTTGGCACCTTTCTGTAAGCACTGTCAATCATGTCAGCTCTTGAGGGTGCTTTGTAAATAAAGACCTTCACTTTCATTATTTTGGCTTTCTGTATGCAACAGAAGAAAGATGTCTGAGCTGAACTGTGGCAGCGCTGTGATTTTCCAGCATTGGCCAGGGAAGCATTTTAGCCCTTCTTTTAACGTACACTAAAAAAGCAGGGGAGATCCTTGACATAATTTTCTGCCCCTTTTTAGACTATCATAATTTCACCAGTCCTTTGTTTGAACTATCAGTCTTTTTCCTTATTCTGATCCTGTTCTCATTTCTATCACGACTGGAGTAATTCAGACCAAGACAGGAAGTTACATGAGTGCAAACCAGTGTGAATAAGATTAGAGTTAGTCTTTTTTGTGAAAAAGAACAAAGACCCAGGACCAAAACTTAGCAAAGTCAAGCATCCAACTTTTACTTTTAACTTGTAGCCATTTTTATTGAAACAAACATCAGGATGGTGGCTAGGGGTACTCTGTCTCCATCCATTCCACGCTTGTTTTCCTAATAGGGGACGGACATATTCTTAGGTTTTGTTTTCTGATGAGAAATGTGTGGAGATTAGATGTCACTAAGTCACTATGAGACACGATGTCATTGGTGGTATTCCAGGCCGATAAAATCACACGGAGTATTTCATACTAAGAGAGGGTGTAGATTGAATTACTGCAGGCTCAGCATGGGTTGTGCAGTGAGTGTGTAAGAAAGTATTTCAGTCACATGAAGCAATACACGGGGTATTGTTTTAAATGTGCATGGGCTGAATTAAAAATGTCAGCTATCACATGAGGTTTCTTTTTTAATGGACAGGAACAATTGTGTAACCAGATCCCCATGCTTATTAAGACAAATTCAGATTGGTGGATAAAATTTAAATAGGAATTTATTGCCTGTTTACTTTGAATATCTTGAATCTGGGAGTTGGCTCATTTGCCACAGACGGACTGCGCCCTGTATACCTGTAAACCACTGTTCTTAAAACTGTGCGACTCATTTGAAGCAGATAAGGTTATCTTGGTGTTTGCAGTTTTCCTTCTACTCTTCTGTTTTTCCTGTGAAGAGCACTTGGCACTGTCCCTGTTCTAAGGTAATACTACTTAATTTTCCAAAACAATTTGTTGGGTTTCTAAGTGTGACCACTCAGCATGTAAATTCAATGCATAATCCTTGTGCTGTCATCTTACTCACTTAAATGGACTGAATACAAGGCATATTTTTGTAATCTGTCTCTGCTCTCTTGGGACAGCTTTGTAAATGACATGTTACATTCCTGAGTCTCCTCCAGGCAAAGAGGTTCGTTCAGTGCCAATAAAGAGCAGTTATTTCCTAATATGTATATTAACTACTCAAAACGTCATTGTGAAGATCTGAGGAAAAGCTCTGTCAACAGAAAGCAAGTGGGAGCTAGCAGCAAGTGGCTCTGCTCAGGGTGTGTGTCCGTCAGGCTCGGAGTGTGTGTCCGTCAGGACAGCGACCAACACACTGCTGACAGATCCAGCCTCGTTGTCTCAGTGGGGTGACCCAAGTGCTACAAGTTAAACTGGTCTGCGGTCAAAGAGCTCACCATCAAGCAGATGGTGCCCAGGAGTCAAGTGCCCTGTCTCTAGGCTCATTGTAAGCCAGCACCAGCCACTGTTGCCATTCAAAGAAGCAGCTCTGCCTTTCCCTGCACTTTCTGTAGCCATCAATAAGAGTAGGTATCTCTCTGTTCTGAAGGTAACAGAGTCTTGTCAGTGACCTGTTTTAAAACTATCCAGGAAACAGCAACCAAAAGTCATTTTAACTGATCTGATTTATTGTACAACCACAGGTACTGGCCCCAAGGTATGGTGGCACCACAGCAGAAATAAGTTTCGTGGATCAGTGACAGGACTACTTTTTCTGATTGCAGTGTTGGTTTATGGTAGGTTAAAGAGATCATGAATCTCCAGGTTAAGATATCTATACAGCCAAAAGCTCCTACCAGCCTCAGCTCCACAGTGCTGGGCCATTAACTCCCAAAGCTAAGGGGCTTCAAATAGAAGGTTGCTCTGTCAGCCCCCTGGCTATACCTCTGCCCAGCTTTGTACCTCCACACTGTCTTGAGTAGTTTGATTCAATCAATGCCAGTATCTTCTCTAGTGAGTTCTCTTTGCTGCTTCTCTTTTTACTGCCTAGGGTTGTCAAGTTATGGTTTAAATTTCAAGCAAAGAAAAGAAGATAGTTTCACAGGGTTCAGAATTGATGAGGGCAAATCACCGTCAAGGGATATAGATGACAAAAGCATAAAGGATGTGGTTTTTTTCAAGGCCTGTGTAACTCATGGAGGAGGACTATAGTGACAATGACTACATACGATGATCTCAGGAAGGCTATTATTAGATAATTGATTAGCAAAGGATCATTTGTGCATTACCTGCTCTACTCTGTTCCTTAAATCTTAATGTACTCCCTTCAGTCTCCTCCTTAATATGACAGGGGCTAAGGTGCAGGACAGCAAACTGTTGTGTTCAACTTTTGGGTTGATCTAGCACATCTATTCCTACACTTCATAAACAATCCTTTAATAATCTGAGAGTGGAACTGAAGACCTGACTGTGTGTTGTCACACTTTGGGCACAAATTATCACCTGCAAAAGCAGTAGCTTATCTGGCAAACTGCATGGTCATATATTCTCAAGGAAGAATAAGATCAGGGTGTTAGCTTACAAACATGAGGTTTTCTAGTCATGCACAGCAAAGATAAGGTAAACTATGGCAAACTTCCGGTGCCCTTAGTCCAGATGGTATTCTGCTGTGGACACTGAGCACTTAGGGAGAAAGGAGGAATGTGAAACTTGCTGTCTTTGGTATATAGCTTTAATGATAATCAATTATTTATCCCATAAGAAAGTGTTTGCAACTGAAAATCTACACAGACGGTTTGAAGGCTGAACTTGCTTTTATTTGCACAAGGATAAACAGAGAAGGATTCCTTTGCAGTTGCTGGATGTGGGGCAGTGTTACAATGAGCAGAATCAGGCCTTTAGTATGTCATGTGTACCTTGGTTCCTCCCCCTGTCTGTCCTCTGCTCTTCCCGCTGGCAGTGCAGGTGTAGCTCTTGAATGGCAACAGGGAACATTTGGATCAGTGTGGGGTTTTTTTGCAAACGCTCTTTAAAACTGTATCTTTAAGTAAAAGGAGAAGACAAAAACCCTATCATCTCTCCACTCCCAAATGATTTGCAGTTCAGAGGGTCAGCATGGTTGATAGTGTTGCTTTCTTCATGGTCATCTCTGGAATATGTGAGAACTTCTCAAACCTGTGCCATTACCTACTGCTGGTCCAATGTACTTACAAACACTATCACCCTTTATGATTATGGAGCTGTATCAGATGAGAGAGGGATTCCTCCCTGCTAGGAAGCCCTTGGCAGTAATGCCAAGAAACGGAGTGATTATGGTCAGCTCTGGGGTTCCTTGAGCTCCTAGGGAAAAGAAGGAAACCTTTCAGGGTGTGCTTCAGACAAGTGACCTCAGGACAACCTGGCACACTGAGGGCCTGTAGGACTTTTGAAGAAAAAGAGAAAGGGCTGGATCCTTCCACCATGCAGCTTGGAAACTACACACAGCATGGCATCATCAAGTTAACCTGTTTTCCAGTGCAAAGCCCATGGGTCTGACTAACATTTTTGTTATCAAAATGTACAAGGAGCTCCAAGGTCTTCTGTCATAACGGCTGCTAACAGAGACACAGCAATTTCAGGGCTGAACCAAACTGCAGCAGGACACACAGAAGGGAGGGGATCTGGCTGTCCAAACACAGCAAAGAAAGAAGTGGTTTCATTCAGAAAGGCAGTTTCTGCTTTTCATTCAGAGTGGGAAGTGTGTGACAGGATCCAGTGAGCTGGTGGAGGGAAGTAACCTGGAGGGAAGTAACCCTTACACACAGTAGGAGCGGAATTCATTGAAGAAATACCTTCCCATCCCTACCCATCTCCTAAACCAGTCTTCTGTCCTGGGAGAGATAATCTGTCAAATACTGACCATGCTCTCATTTTTCTCAAAGAAAAGTAGGAAGCTCTAAGTGCCACACAAACAGGTCCTGCTTCCTTCTGCGAGTCAGGATAGTGGCAGCTTGCAGACTACTTCTTGTGGGGGAAGAAACTGCTCTCTGTGGGGTTTGGCCTTCAGGGTGGCTATGGCTATCGCTCTTGTCTGGGAGTCATGTGCCTTAATCCCCCAAAGTGGACTGCCCTGCAGTTGAACATTCCCTGCATTCCTGCCGCCTGCTGACACGAAGCCTGTTCAAAAGCAGCTCCAGAGGCTGTGGGAAACCTTTGCACCAGCTATGGGGGCGGCTGCTGCTCTCCCTGTGTCCCTTGTGCCAGGCATGCCTTTCTATTCGGAGCTGCCGGGCCACCCGTGTTGGGGACAGATATAGCTGGGGGAGCAGAGAGAGAAAGTATCCCAGCACCCATGGGCTGATGCTCACATGCTTCCAGAGACTTGATGCAGTGTAAATCCTAGCATTTGCTAGAGAGAAACTGAGGCAGGGGCCAGGAAGGGTTTTTTGGGAGGCTGGATCTCCATTCACAGGGACAGGGAGGTGGAGCTGGGAAAGGAAGAGAGGTCCAGGGAAGAGGAGAAGCTATAATGACTGCCTGTACCTCTGTCCCACAAATGAGATCTAGTAAGGTGGGAAGGCTACTGCTTCTGTCTCAAGTGTGCTGTGGGCAAGGTCTCATAAAGCCTTAAAATTCAGGAGAAAGTGACATTTCTGCTATCCCAGAAGGGTGGAAACTTTTCATCCTTGTCCTGACTTGATGCTTGGCAAACCTTAACATAAACCCTGGTCCTGATCAGGGCTGAAAAGGAAGGCTATCCTTCTTGTTTCCCTGTTTGTAAAGTGGAAACAACGATAATAATGATTAAAAGAATAAATAATTCTTTCAAATAATGAATGTTTTAATGCTGGTTATAAATAAATTAAAAAGTCACCAAGGTGTCTGCAGCCTTTGGGAAGACTGAGAAGTCTTGAGAGTATCAGTAAGATGGCACTGCTGAGTAAGGACTGTGTTTATGGGAAAAAACTGGGGACGCAGGCAGTGGCAGGATAGGAAGGATCATAGTTATTTTTTCTCAGTCTGTTATGGTTTCTCATTTTCTAAGAATTTCAGAGACAGGTAGGAATTTGGAAGCTTTTGTGTGCTGATAACCATGGCCGTTAGGGTTTGACAAGTGTGAAAGACAGGCATATGTTTTCCCCAAAGATATGCAACACCAACCCTCAATGCATCATCTGTGGACGAGTGTTTACACTGTACAACTTTCTGAATCAACTGTCACTTTTTTTCATTCTCTCACTTTTTTTTTATGAATGAAGTCTGAAGCAAGCCAGACAGAAAGGAAGGCTGCAGCATGTTTTATAGCTTGTGTTTCCTTCTGGTGAGGATGTTACATTTGCTGAAGTGAATTTCTGAAAGAGATGTGGAAGGGTTTTCTGGTCAGGGTTAGGGGATATTTCATTCATGCAGGAAGTTGCAAAAGCTGAACAGAAAGTGTGTATTCTGGAAGTTTCAATTAAAAGAAAAAAGTAGGCTGAAGGGTAAAATTGCAAAATACCAGCTGAGGCTCAGAAGTCGAGTTCAATTCATAGTCCTGGTAAAGTTTAATGTTACTAGTAATAAAAAAATGCTTTAAATCCAAGACATAGGAATAATTTGTCATCCAATATTTTAGTGTAAATTTTTGAAAATGCTCTTTTCTATGATGTAGTTCTGTGACAAATAGTAGCTGCCTCTTACATAAGCTGTTTCAGTGCAGAAACCGTGGACTGAACATGGGGAATTCTTCAGAGCTGGTATGAATGGGATGGGTGTAATATCAGAGCATAGTATCACCTGAGTTTGGGTTTCAGGAGTTTCAACATGTTAATGTCAAACAAATCATCAGCACAGCAAGAAATGGAAATGCTACTCTGTTGTCCATAGGGAATGCACAAGATGATTTGAGTGGGGATTGTGGTTTAAATGCCTTTAATATTCCACATACCAGTGCATCAGGGAGTGGAAGCTGATGTATTTTAGCTTTGTTCTGCTAAGAAGTTAGGTTTTCCCATTCATTTGTCCTAGACCCATGGCACACAGCTTTACTACAGACATGTAGCCTCAGTGGGCCAGATGCCAGGGGATGGGAAGGGAGTGTTGGCACAGGCAGTGAATTATACCTTACTGAACCACAAGGATTTATAGTTTTATATGTTTTGAAGTCAAGAAGAGTTCACTTTGGCCTTCTACGTTGACTCATTTTATCACATGGGTGAAAGAATCTCACTCCAAACTTTCTACACCAGGTTCATATTTTCTGTTTGAAAGTCTGTGTATTTTTAGGGAGACAAAATCAATTTCGATTTAAAAGACTTCCAATGAATTTTCCACATTTCTAGTTAAGGTTTTGCATAGATATAACTCAAGTTGTGTGAGCCCTTTATGCAGAGCAGTTTCAGCCAGTTCAATCCTCTCTTACATCACTATTCCAAATGGATAATTTCCGAGGTCTGAGCACATGATAGGGAATAATTGAGTTACTGAAGATGCCCATCATATGAAACCTGTTAACTGACCATGTGCATGACTTAAGCTTGACCCACTGAGAAGTATGTTAGCTTAAACTGCCTCTACAGTGGATTTCATTTTCATTAGGAGCTAAGCTAGCACAATTTACTTTGCAGCTGCATTATGCTAAGGACACATGCATGGTCAGGCACCAACCATTATTGTGGCTTAGCTGACAATCAGTAGCTTGATTAACTGCCTGAATTCACTCATGCACACCAGCCCAAAAGGAGTGGGTGGAAAAGATCTAAATATATATATTATTATCTCATTTAGTTGTCCCTGGACACGTTTTATAAGCTAGAGGAGGCCTTCAGAAGTCAGTATGCTGTGCTATTTAAAAGTGAAGGGCAAACAGAGGCAAAATTTACATTTCTCCAACAAGAAATGGGAACTCAAGCTTAAGCTTTTTTGTTAGAGAAAACAGTCTGTGGTCTTCAAAGGTCACAAGCGTTCACAACAGCAGCTTAGCGTCTCATCCAGCAAAAGGACTTCTTCTGTAGCTTAGCCCCTCCTAAAATCACATGAGGGCACTGCTGTGAGGGCTGTGACTGCTTTGCCTGTGTGATCTCATGGAATCACAGCCTGGAATGGCACGTAAAGTGACAGGTTGACCCAACAGATGGTTTCATTAGTACTGCACAGGTCATGACAGCAATGCCTGCAGTAGCCCATGAGCATATTGAAAACCTAGTGCCAGGATACATAGGGAAAGCAAAGACAAGTTGACAAAATTGGGAGAAGAAAACTTCAGATGAATGAGTAGCAAAGCAGCTGAAACCTGTAGGCAGAGCAGGTTTTCTGCTGATGTGCACGCCTTCCTCTCCAATCCACTGGTCTCCAAATGCCTGACATGAACTCCAACAAACCTTCAAAATTGCAAGATGCTTGGAGGTCTCTGCCTTGTGTTTGCCTTTTCCATCATTCCTAACCCCTTGTAGGTAGCTTACAAAAGGGATATTTATTCAACAGTGCAGTGTCTCAGCTGCTTTGCAGCCTGACTGGACGACTGTCCCCAGGTCACAGCCCCTTGAGCCCCATTCAGCATGGGGTCCATGATGTTTAAAGGTGTGTTGTGTGGAGAAGGAACTGCTCCTATCTCTGTCTGTGCTCCACAGGGTCACAGAAACGGTGGATAAAAGGGAGCCTTGGAGGACATATAGTCCTTCCTCCCTCAGGAAACAGGAATATTTTCAAGTGAAGTGAAATGCAGAGCCACAGTATGGATAGAAGCTCAAGGCTTACAAGAACAGGATATCTTAATGCAGTCAAGAAACACCAGAAGGGAAAAGAAAATAAAGCAAAGAAGAAAACCCTCCTAGTTTTGCCAGGAGAAAAAAAAGAAACTCTGACAGCACATTTTAATATCTATCATGAAGGAAATATACTGGTGAAGAATTCAAACTGGAGAGAAGTAATTAATTTTCTGTGTAATCTGGGTGTAAAAATGGAAAATTTCCACTCTCATGGGATGAAGCTTTGGAGTTCAGCAGAAATTTGCAGTCAACACCCAGTTGCATTGGAAAAAAAGAAAAAATTACACTTTGCTGGTTATCATCCCAGCTGTGCTACATGCCTAGTGGAGCAAACTGGCCCAAAAAATACAGTCTCTGGCAAGGTTTTTCCTCTGCTGAATGTGAACGCTATCTATCTGCTGAGCTTAATTAAACTGTCTGGCTGTTTCAGCTTGCACAATTTAGATAAGAAAATGACTATTTGTCCCAGACTCAGAGAGAAACAACTAACCCTCTTCCTTATGTGGTGTGAGTCTGTCGTTGTCCTGCTGCCCAGTTTGTAATACTGAACTATGTACTCAAATCAAAAGCTGCTCCCACCAGAGGTCAAAATTCTTGCTTCTCCTCTAGATGGCAAACTCTCCTTAATTTTGGAAGGGGAACAGCCACAGCGGTTGCTGCTGGCTTTTGCAGTCGTTAATTTGCAGCACTATTTCAGCTTTTAATTTTGAATCAACCAGACCCAAGAAGATAAATCCCAGCAGTGGCAATGGAAGAGGAGGGGAAGTGGGGAACCTGTGGGGACATACACAAGTTTCATAGAGAGATCCTCGTGAGTTGAAATGTGAATTAATAGGCATTGATTTTCCATATACATTTGGGAAGTGCAGTCTATTCACACAGTTGAATGCTGTGGATCTCCAGGAGTTGCTCCTCCAGGAGAGCAACACAGGTCTGCTTAGGTGTTTTAGTTATGATTGAAGCAAGAATAAAACCAGACTTTTGTTTATTTATTTATTTGTTTATTCATTTATTCATTTATTTTGCCAGTGAGAGGAGCCTCAAGCAAGGAGTTATGGCTCCCAGTTCCTCTGTAGACAGCAAGTTCTCCTGTTCTTCCCTTGACAGCCCATCCCCATGGGTTTACCTATCATCCTCTTTTAAATTCTATTCCTTCTTTTCATCTTCTGTCTCCTACCAAATATTTTCTCCTCTCTTTTTTCAACCATAATCCAGCCCTGGAGCTCCAGGCGTTGAACTTGAAACCTTGTCGGTCCTTTCCAACTTAGGATATTCTACGATTCCATGACTCTTTAACTCCTCCATCTATGCACCCTATTCCCAAACCCCACCTCCCCTCTCTGCCCAATTCCCATCTCCCCTAAACGTTCAGATTCAAAACACGATCATCACTTGTGCAGAGCACTGTGGCAAAGTTGCAAACAACCATCTCTCAGTTGCCTCTCAATATCTTATGCCCCAGAAGATACACGTATTGGAAGTCCTGCAAAATGAAGACAGTTTGGTACCTCAGGTCTTAACCATCCCCCTCTTCCCAGAAGCACAGGGCCTTAAGGGAGTTGAGAGATTTATCTGCTTAAAGTAGTTGTCTACAGTGCAGTAATCTATATCTCAGCTGGTCACCTGGGCTGCCTTTACAATCAGTGGAGAGTTGTCAGCAGAGTTCGGGGAATTGAGGGCATTTCCTAAAGTGGTCACCCACGTTATTTAAAAGTGTTGCACTCCCTAAACTATCTGTAAAGAGAGCCTGGACACTCTGCTTAGATGGAAACTCATATCACAGGCAAAGTTAGGGAAGAAGAGTCTCATTTTCTGTGCCTCTAGTCAGCTGAGGTGACATTTTTATTTTAACTATTTCTTGGAATTCAGATTATTTCAGACTTCCTCTTTGTGCAGGAAATAGAACAGTCTTTGACATGACTAGTAAAACTTCCCCCTTACTTTCTCCTTGAAAGCTTTTAGAAATCAATTCTCAGACTCTGCAGTGGAAGTAAATTAAAAAATTTGTGAGATCAGCCCTTTGAAAAATAAAGAAAGAAGGTAAAGGTAGTATTTTCCAAATTAGAATTGGGTAGACATAATTTCCTATGTATATGTTTGGTTATAAACATAGGCAGGAATATGAGGTTTCAGAAAGGAACTTGTTCTTTCATTTTTGGTATGATGAAGGGCATGAGGAGATCCAGTCAAGTATCTGTGTTCCCTTTCTTATCTAGCACTGCAGTATTTTCTCAGGGCAAATGAAACACCATTTGTCTTGTCTCAATCATCAGTTCTCTGGATAGAGAAAGAACAAGTACTTTCCAGCCTATATAGAGTCAGTTTGACAAATTGTTCCCCTCCCCAGCAAAGTGTTTACTAGTTTCCTTTGGTACCAAAGGAAGGTGCTGGACATGTTCCTGAATGGGAACCTGTTGTCAGGATAACAGGGATTGCAGAGCTGCAAGCAGCCAGTGACTTCTCTGCTCATGTCACAGTTAGTGAAAATCTCTCCATTTTCAAGCAGCTGAGCCAATGATCTTTTATTACAGAGCTTGATTTCTTATGCTTCATGTAATCTACTTTGAAAACAGTCACTTAATATAAGAAAAAGAATAAAAACTAAAATTACTTGTGCTAATAAGTGTTACCCTCTCAATATGTTTGGCGTACAAAGTAACTACATTCTGATCTATGGAGATCTAAACACAGAGTTATGATAGAAGGCAAAGGAGTGGTGGATGTGGTGGTCTGGAGCTTACAATGATGTATTAAGGTGCTCATGTTGAGGCATTACAAAAGGTAGTGAGCATCTGCTTTGCAAAATGTATGTAAAGTCACATCAGCTCGTGGCATCTGGGCTTTTGCTGTATGAAGCTCTTGATCAATTGTATGCGAGTTTTTCATTGCAGATTAGGCTTAGTTATCAGACAATAGTCATCTAGTCTTCTAGTTATAGAAGATTTGTATTTAAAATATTTGTTAGGACCCAAAAAACCAGGCTTACTCTGTACATAAAGCAAGATTTCTTAATGAAAGAAATGTAACTGTGTGGAAAGTGCAAGTGATTGATGTCAATTTATTACTTGTTCCAAGCAAAGAGACCCCCACCAGTAATTACATTATTATGAGCACACTGCTGTAGAGCTCTTATTACTCATGGGAAACTATTATTTTTTGTTAATTGATATGTACTTAATAATTCCAACCATGACTCAGTGCCTGTGTCTCAGGGATTGTATGGGTACAGAGAGGAAAGACAAAAGTCAGAGAGAGAGAGGCTAAGACTGTCTTTTCCAGAATTTTTCTTTGTCTATAGAGGTGAAATTTTACTACTAGGATATGCTAGTTTTGCAGAACTAAAATTTGCATTAAGGAAAACATAAGTTTTGCATGAAAATGTTGAGTTCTCTTTTGGGAACTTGAAAATATAGTGAGTACCTACTGATCTGGGAGTCCAGTGGCATGTTCAGCTGCTCTCACTGATCCTTGCCAAGGAAGCAGCCTGTCTTATATCTGAATTGGAGGCTCAGGGGTAGAAGAAAGGGTGAACAGGATAGTCCCAGATAATTCAGCTTTCCTAGAAATTGTAATGAGCTCTGGGAATGGGTGGATGGAGGCATTCAGCCTTGTGAATTATTTGGTGGGGTTTTTTACTTTTTTACTCATCTGACACTAATATTTTTCTGAACCCCTGCTGCTTTCTGTGAAGCAGAAGTGTCACTGATGGCCAAGTGTGCAGTACAAACTTTCCTCTTTATAATGCCAGTTACTTCTGACTGACTGTGATACAATGCAAGCTAGCAGGTACATGGTTTAACCATTCATCTCAATTGGTTCATCATATCTCTGGGAACATCTTTAAGTCCAAATTGATTACCTTTATTGCTATCTCAGGATAAACCCTACACAAGTTAGTCTTTCGATGCTTTGTAAATGCATGCCTCTCCATAGGCTGTTTATCTGTCATGTCATATGGAATTAATGATATTTATTCCCAGCTGACCAATTTGCATTAGTGGCACCTTTACCCAGTTGCAGGATATGCTTGAGCTGACCCTCCACGATTAATCATGTCTATCAACACAGACAGTGAGACCTTCACTCAGTCACATTAGCCAGTTGGCAGCTATTGATTCCTTATAGGTGGATGTACTCACAGAAGCCCCTGTCAAGAACAGCAGAAATTCAATCTTAGATGATAATTTTTTCTAAATACATGTACCTTGCAAATACTCTGAGCTTAATTCTGGACTGAAAAAGGAGAAAATTTCTCATGCATGTGGCACTCCCAACTTAGACGAATAAGCTTTAATGTTTAGACTCATCCACATGGTTTATCTACTCAATTCAGAAGCCAAACTGAAAGATTTTACCAGATGAGCTGTTATAGTATAGAGAGAGAGAGATGGCCTTCTCCAGGGTGTTCTTTGGCTCACTGACAATCAAACCAAGGTACCTGTATCTTTCCACTTGTGACTCTTCAGCTTAGAGAAAATAATCATGGGCCAAAATGGGTAGGAACAGCCTAAGAAAGGTTAGAATAGAAATTTCAGGAAATCTGCATTGACATGTTTCCAAATGAAGTCCCAGGTGATAGTTAAGCTTCCCCTGAAGGATGAGGGAATTCAACTTTGCTGACAGAGAAGAATCTTGCTTAGGACAGGTTTTGATTTACTTGTATTCCACATCAGTCATTAGCCTAAATATAGAGTCTGGTGACATTTCAGATGCCCTGCCTTGTCCCACCTGACCTTCAGCTTCTGGTGAAGGGCACAAGTTTCATGTAGGTTGTGTGTCATATCTAGCAGTGTGACCACATCTATCTATTTCAGATATACAAGGGCATCTCAAACAGCATCAGATACTTAGGTTTAAGTAAACCAAATCTGCTTGAGAGTTATTACATAATAGTCCCTTATTAAAAGGTTAAAGAATTCATCAGATTGAAGGAGAGACCCTGGTATTCATATTCTATTGGATAGGTAAATTTTTTGTGTCCATCCTTCACATCTGCAGGATACTGTGGAGGAGATACCCGTCATAATGTTGAGTGACCGACTGATCTCTGGGGCTCATTATGCAGTGGTCAGGAAAGGTGTCTGCTGACAGATTCAGTTTTGTGTGGGTTGAATTACTCACATCTCAAAGATTGATCAGAAAAAGGCAAAGGGACAAATGTGTATTTTTAAACATAGTCGTGCAGGGTGACTTTGTGTCAGTTGCATCATTTAAAATTAGAACGATCAAAATTGAAACCACATCCTCCTACTTAGCTGAGAAAAAGAAAAAAATTATTTCTTTCTTTTGTTTTCCTTCTTTCTCCTACACTACTTTTTTTAGGAAGATCCTTTTTGCAAGGGATTGTCCCTCTCGCCAGTGTCATTGCTTTTAATGGTATAGTAGCATGTCTTTGACTGTAGGACTGACCCAAAGTTCAGTCTTACTGCTCATTTCAGTTAACAGGAAAAACCAGGGATGTGTGAGGTCTTCTTATACCAAGGGGCTATGAGGTCCTGGTTTATGGGATCAATAATAGATGCTGAGGATGCTCACAACACTTCAGGTACCTGTCTTTGCAGCCTGTGCCCAGCTGCTGGCACACCTGCAGCCCGTGGTGCAGCCCATGGTGAGGCAGCTCTGCTCCCGCAGCCCATGGAGGTCCATGATGGAGCAGAGATCCTCCTGCAGCCCGTGGGGGAACCCAAGCCAGAGCCTGAAGGGGGCTGTGACCATGTGGGAAGCCTGTGAGCGGCAGACTCCTGGCAGGGCCTGTAGCTCAGCGGAGAGAGGAGACGAGGCTGGAGCAGGTTTGCTGGCAGGACTTGTGACCCTGTGGGGGACCCTTCTGGGAGCAGTTTGTGAAGAACTGCAACCCATGGGAAGGACTCGCCCTGGAGAAATTCATGAAGGACTGTATCCCACAGGAGGGACCCGGCATGGGAGGTGGGGAGGAGTGTGAGGACTCCTGCAGAGGAGGAAGGAGCGGCAGAGACAATATGTGATGAACTGTCCTCAGCCCACATTCCCTGTCCCCCTGTGCCACTGAGGGGGAGGAAAGAGACAAAATGGGGAGTGAGGTTGAGCCTGGGAAGAAAGGAGGGTTGGGGGGAGGTACTTTAAGATTTGGTTTTATTTTTCATTATCCTACTCTGATTTGATTAGTAAATTCAAGTTGAGCCTGTTTTGCCCATGATGGTGACTGATGAGTGATCTCTTCCTGGATTAATCTTGCTTTGGCTTAGATGTCCATGATGTAGAAGCATATACATATCAGCCAGTCATCCATGGCTTTTTCATAGTCGATGGAGAGAAACAGCACTTTTCAAAATGTTATTCCTGTGATGTGTTTTAGATGTCTATCTCGCTGTGAGATGAATTATGCTTGAGAAGAGCCTGTTTTTCTCCACTGGTGATAAAGGAAATCTAGGTGGTTAGCTCAGAAATAAACAACCACAAGGAAGTTACTGGACTGCTGCCTGACAGACGACACAGAAAACATGAATCTGATGGCTTCAAGCTGTGTGTGTTCTCTGTGTAGCCACATTCTTCTGGCAATGGACCTCTTTCTATTTTGTTGTGATTAAATGATACATTTTCTACAAGTAAATTTTGTCTAGGCCATTTGATGACCTTTGCAGTCCATCTTTACACTCCAGTATTCATTTTAAATTGGATTTCCCTTGGTCTTAGTGAAATTTTCGTTTGAAAAACAGTTTTGACTTGACCTGCAAGTATCATACCTTTTTGCAAAGTCAAACCCCATGCTGCAATAACCTTGCTCTGACGTTGTTATCAGTTACACTACAAATAATCTGCCAACTAATCCAATTCCTAAACTGTTCATTCTCAACAGTCTTGTTTTACCAGCTTCCAGTAGACCTTTTGCTTTTCCCAAAGCACACCGCCAGCTTCCAGTGATTTTGGAGCTGCCAAATCCAATACTGGGGAAGATTTCAATCTAAATTTCCTGCAATAATGCTTGCTTCCAGGTCATCATGGCGAGGCTTCGCGAATGAAGATTTGGGAAGGCTCTATCCACATTTGCTACAGGCACGCTGGTGGCTTATGAGGCCAATACGTGACAGACATATCCGATTGCAAAAGGAACAGCAGAAAGACTCCTTAGGAGGTGTATTCTGCAATTTACGGTTCTTTCTGTGCTGCCTTTTTTCCTCGAGAGTGATCCTACGTGTGTTCTCGAAGGAGACAGCTGCGTTATAGATGGTGTGTCTCCAGGCCTCCCGATTTGAGGCCAGAGTAGACCAATTATGGTGATCAATATGGCCAAGGCTGAGATGTTGTTTCAAGGAGTCCTTGTATCTTTTCTTCGGGGCTCCTCTCATGCGACAGCCAGTGGCAAGTTCACCATAGAGCAGGATCTTAGGGAGGCGGTGGTCCTTCATCCTTGAGACGTGCCCTGCCCATCGCAGCTGTGTTCTCAGTAACATGGCCTCAATACTTGTGACAGCTGCTTGCTCAAGAACAGATGTGTTGGTCACATAATCTGACCAGTGGATGTTTAGGATTGTGCGGAGGCAGCGTTGATGGAAGCGTTCGAGGAGACGTAGGTGGTGGTGGTAGATGACCCATGTTTCGGAACCATATAGGAGAGTAGACAACACTATGGCTTTGTAAACACTGATCTTGGTGCTTTTCTTCAAGTGTTTATTACGCCATACCCTTTTGTGGAGTTTTCCAAAAGCACTGTATGCCTTAGCTAACCTGTTGTCTATCTCTCCGTCGATCTTACCATCTGAGGAGATGAGGCTACCTAGGTAATTAAACTGTTGGACTGATTTGAGCTCTGATTGGCCAATGGTGATGTGGGGATGATGGGGGACTTCCTGAGGTGCAGGTTGATGGAGGACCTCAGTCTTCTTTAAGCTGACTTCCAGCCCAAAGAGCTCAGCAGCATCTGCAAAGCAGGTAAAATTAGGAAAACTACAATAATTTCTCCTAGTTCCGTGCCTCAAAGGAAGTACCTGAATGTCTTGGATCTGTCAGAGTTATACAAATTCACTGCTTCTATTATGCTTTATACCTCTTACTTCATTTTTGAGCCCCACAGTGTCCTGTTCAAAGCGGATAGAAATCCCCATGTGTGACTGAATGTTAGAAATATCAGACTGAAAGGATCATACTGATGATTTAGTTCAGACCCTGAAATCAGAGGCAAGGAAGGTCCATGGAACATCCAGTTTGCCCCTTTCCTGACAGTCTACATTCATGATAACTTCCCAATGATCTCTTGTTTATCAAAGCCCTCTAGGAAAAAAAAATTAAAGCCATCAGAACTAGCATGGTATAGAAAGTGAGATAGAGAGGAGAAGAACAAGAAAATGAGCAGAAAAGATCAGCAACATCAACTGTGTTCCGTATCCACAGAACTAAAAAAGGGAGAGGCTGAGGGTGTTTGTATCACAAGATGGAAAACCAGAAGTGGAAATTGCTGAAGTCATCTGCGTCATGAAAGATCTCTAGATGTGTGAAGGTATGAAATCACTTATGAACAATGAAAAGAAACCATGGTAGTGAAAATTGCTCAGGATATAAAAGGAGGATTAATCTCACTGAACTGTAAGTAAAAAGTCAGTCATCAGGTGTGGCTAGCTCAAGTCAGTGGAGAACTGATTACTAGCATTAGCAGTGTTTAGGGTGCACTATAGTCTTTTCTAGGAGACATTGATACTTGGCCAAGTGCATTTCATCTGGCCTTACTCTTGCAAGACTGAATAATTCCATGATGCCTTGGGTGTTTACCATCAGAGATTAAGCCAAATACTGTCCTCACTCTATAACCAATTTATAAATGTTTGTTTCCTGCATTGTGAATGGAACCTTCGTGTGTTCTTTGCCAAGCACACTGACTTTAATTTTATTCAATTAGTAATGAAGAAGCATAGAACATTGAAGACTAGGAACTTTGATGATTTTATGCACCAGTGTTTGGCACCTCATCAGCAAGCAAACACTGGTTTCCTATGGACGTAACTGCACACTGGTGGGGGCAGAACCAAAGTCAACAAACATCTTAATTACCCTTGGTACCATATCCGCAGGTATCACATTACAGCTCATGTACTTCAGAGAAAGCCGCAGCTTAGCTGCAAGGAGGCCAGAGCCTTTGCATCAAGAAAGGTCAAAAGTCAAAGGAAATGCCAGTAGAAGCAGTAGTCACAGTAAAGGAGTTCAATAAAACCCTCACCTTCTTGTTTACCCTTGATTCCTCATTTATTGTATAATAAAGGCAAATCTAAGTGTATAATGGCACAAGAAGCAGCTGGACTATGTTTCTTCAGGGGGACTCAGCTGACAACGTAGACAGGAACTTGGTTAATCAAACCACACTGTTCTGCTCATCAGTGCCCTGAGGCCACGCATACAGTAGCTGGAATTAAGTCCTCACATTTGCACTGATGGACAAGATGTCTTTGACAACCCCATGACAGAAGGAAAAAAATGCCACTAATATTAAGTATGTAAATAAAGCCAGTGAATGAGATTAATGCAATTGCATGTCTAGTGCATATACATAAGTACTTTAATTGAAAGTAGGTCCCAGATAATTGCTGGAAAACTGCATAACCACTAGGCTGTCTTCTCATCTTCCTGTAGCGAGCTGGGCTGGACTCTTGATCACAGCTATGCTGGTATAGTCTTTCTCTCTTAATGGGTTTAACTCAGACCATAGATAAATGTGGTTACAACCAGGCCTAGATTTGCTAGGGCAGGTCCTTGAGTAGCTGTGGTCAGGGCACGATTATTGTGCCATGAGGTCTTGTGGTATGAGTGGCTGGAGCATTGGGTTTGCAAGCTTTGTACCAAGGTCCAGCTGAGCCTGAGCAGCTGTGGACCCCACCCTGACCTCTGTCCTGAACTTTGTGTGTTATCTGGTCGAATTGGTGTCTCTCATCCTCTTCCACCACTGACAGTGTGAACACGCTGACACTAGCACAGTCTATTTCTGTTCTGCTTAACATTCTACAACTGGACCATCACAGAGACTGCCAGGAGATGCATTCTGATTAACAGCACTTTCAAGTGGTCCCGTCATTATGGTGCAGATGGTGTGGTGCAAATCTAAAGCAATGGACAACCCCAAGAGCATTTTCTTCTGGTTAGAAAAGGTTCCTTTCCCCCATCTCTCTGGTGATTCTTTCTTTCTTCATTCCTTGTATCTTTCCTGCCTGAGTGACCTGAGGAGGTGCTTCTGAGATGGAGCATGTATGACATGTCCTTACAGAAACCCATTGTTCAGCTGCTGAGTGAAGAGTGATACAGGGTCTCAGTTAAACCTGGTGCTTTGCCATTGATTTCTTATGTGACATTGGACAGTCCACTTAGACATCCAAAAACCACAAGAAATTTGCGTGTCTGTCTGTGGCTCAGACCCCCTGTGCATAGCTTACTCTTCACTCCTGCTCGTGGCTCCACATTTATGGGAGTGTTGAGAGATTTGTTGACATCCTGCTGCACTGGGCTGAGCAAACAGCAGAGAAGTGACAGTCAAGATTAAAGTGGCTGCTCCAGGGAAGTGATCTGAAGATGATGTCTCAGGGATTCTGAGGTGCTCAGGTGCTGCACTGGCTGATTTACCAGCATTTACCAAAAGCATCACAATGTTTATGTGGGTTAAATGGCTAATTTTGATAGTAAAATTGCCCATTTAGTTATGTAACCATTTCAAATAGCCTGTTATATACTAAATCACATGCCTGCTTTCAAGTCAGTAATAGTTACTTACATTTTGTGCTCTCTTAATGTAACTCACTGGCATAAACAGTTTCATTCTAATACCTAAATTTATCCTGGTACACAATTTGACTTTTCATAATTACCAAAAAGAAAGCTGATCCTCAGACTAACTGCAGAATTATCTCCTTACTCTTACAGCAATAGATAGTTGTTGTTTATCAATATCCCATAGGAATTAAAGCTGTAGATTATGTATTATCTGTTAAATACAGTCATCCAACAATTAGTTTGGGTTTCAGAACCTGGGGGTGGAGGTGCCTGTATGTAATACCTGCCATGGAAAAATGTGAATGGGCAAGATGGTTCTTCCTGCACATTCACAAAAGATTTAAAAAATTGCAAAAGCTGCTGTGAGGTTACCTGTAACAAGTTCCAGTTCCCAGAAGCATGTGGGAGAATTTCAAAGTCAAAAATCAATGGCTATGAAATTACACATTAGTCTAGGGGAGTGTACTTTGCCTGTTTTCACAGCTAACATTCGTCTTATAGTAATAGTGGTGGAGACAATTTACCACGGTAAGGTTGATCTATAAGTGTTTTAATTAAAGCTCTGACAGCAAATTGAAATCTTATTTTACTTACAGAGCAGACAGAACTCATCTCCCTCTCACCTGAGAACTTGGGCTTAGAGGAGGATCTCAGGATTGATGGAAATCTGGGAGGAACATTAGGAAAACACATACCCATCAAGCTCTAAGTTAATGCTGTTACGTTTTTTTTCTCCTATGACTTCGTTGTGGCTTGGGCTCTTCTTGGACATCAAGACCCATCAGCCCTTTAACAAAGGCCTCAGGGCACTTGAAGTACTGGTCTGTAGGACTTGGGGGCTTATTTTTTAGCTGGCTAACAGATAGGCAAAAGATGGAGTTTGCATGGAGAGTGGAGATGACAAGGAACAAAATGTCACGTCTCTTCTGAGGAATCTCTGGTTTCTTCCCTCATGCCAGAATAAGGCAGTAGCTGAGAGGAAAGAAAGGATTATCATAGGCTTTGGCAGACTTCAAGCTAATACTCAGGAATGAGAAGGAAACTGAGGCAAGAGTCTATTGCAAATTTTATTCATTTCTGTGGCTCTACTGTGCTGTGCAAGACACAACACATCACTGGGGAGGCTTCAAACAGGGGCCGAGTAGTAGTTAATCAAAGTACAAAAGTGGAAATGGCAAAACTTCAGTTTGGAGACACATGAGAGAGATATCCCCCTGGTCTCAGAGCAGCACTGGTGTCTCTCTGAGAAGCTGGTGCAACAGGATGGAGGGAAACCCCCAGCAATGTTTTCAAGTCCCAATGTACTTGTTCCCCAGGGCTGACACCTTCCTAGCAGGTTTTTCTCTTCCACCACTGACCAAATGTCTGCGCATGTTGTAGGGTTGCATCCTCTGAGAAGGCAATGTCTGGGAGACCTGACTCCTGGCTGCAAGCATCACTCCTCCACCCCATGGGACCGCACACCATCAGTTCTGCCAGAGGAATGAGTTGGGGTCAGGTCATGCAGGGCCAAGACAGACTGCTGCAAGGTCAGGGCACTGGTTTTTGTCCTCATGAGTTATTTAGGTGATGATGATGCTCAGAGGAGTTGTTCTGCTTCCCCTGCCAACATGAACTTTGCCTTTGTTGATGAGAAATCCCTTACCCTGTGAATTTAGAGATTCTGCCTTTTACTGATTTAAGCATGAGAGGCGTCTCTCCCTTTCCACTGACTGAAGAGGACAATTGTAAAGGCATGGAAGAATGTTGAAGAGCTCAGGGTCATAAGAAAAAGCTAATATCAATGAAAATGAATAACCAAACTTTTGCAGCTATAAAAAGGAATATCTTAACTCCTAGGAGTTCAGTGAGAGAATTAGGCGTTCTAAAGAGGATGTACATTGGTCTCATACCTTAACAACTGAACTTAAACAGGGATCAACTGATATAATTCAGCTTTCTGTCTTCCCAGTTTTCCCTATGCAAAAGTGACTACAAAGCCTTACACGGCAGAAATCTCTACTGGGACAGACGTTAATATTCTAATTAAGCTTTGATTTGAGAAGTGTCCTGAGAATTGGCAAACCGTAAGACCACACAGCTTTGCCATCAAAAATTCCCTCTGCAGGTTATCTAACAGTATCTATCTACCTATCTATCTATCTATCTCTTTATTTTTTTTTTTCATTCAGGATAGAAAAACCCTAAAAAACCACCAAGGCTCATGCCTAATTTTCACAAAGTGTGAGACCGTGGAAAAGATTCACAGCTCTTTCTTGTGGGTTAACCACCAAGTCTGGCAGCTCCTTTTGGGACTCATATAACAGCTTGGTTTTGTAATTATTTATAGAACATTAATTTTCAGTCAGGAAAGAACTAATTGTTTACTATTAGCATAACACTTAATTTGAAATAATTAAGGGGAACTCTTTTTTTTCACTAATCTTAATCTAAGTCTGAAATGTATCCCCAAAGTCCATTAAAAACAAAGCAAAACCCACTGTTAATTAACAAATTACTCCATTACAATAGCTGGGGGTTTTAACAAGTTCAACCAAGGACTATGCAACATTATAAAATAAATCTCCTGGTTTGTCACATTTGAGAGCTACTAATAAAGAAGATAATTTAGCATTATAAAATTGCTTACTTTGTCTGGGAAGGCCTCACACTATGTCAGTATTGTATAATTCACGTGATGGCAGATCAGAAGAGAGAAATAAATTGTTTGGTTGGGTAAATTAACTAAGGATTGATTCTCTCTGTTTTAATTTAGCTTCAGAATTCTAGAAAACTTCTAAAAGCAGATGGGCTATTGATCCAACAAGAGGATAATCAGTGCATCAAAAAAGGGGGTGGACGAGAAATGAGTACTCTTGAGGCTCTTCATCAATTGCTGCTTTAGACAGAGAGGTCTTATTCACAGTGAGTAAGGAGGGGGAATAGGAAGCTGGGGGAGGAGAGGCTGCTTTAGGATAAACACCCATGTTAGTGAAGATGAAAAAATACATACAGCAGGAGAGGAAATGTAAAATCAAAGAGGGAACATCTTAAATTATAAGAGGATGGGGGAAAGAAAGACCTCACAATCACTCACCGAGGACACACAATCCATCAATGTCCATCCTGTCTGCAGGGCATAAATTGTCATGTTCATGAAAGGAACTTCAGAGCCCTGAGGGGATGGGCTCCCAAGAAACTAAGAGTTTTCTGTTATGTGAGGTCCAAGTCCTGGCATGAGCTTCCATGATTATTTACTTCTTTGTGAAGTTTTTGAAAGTATGGAAATAATTAATGATCTGGTTGTGTCTCTTTGGCTCTGGGAGCAGAGAATTTCTGTGTCCATGCTAACCACACAGAAATGCTGCTGTCCGATGGGAGCCTGTGTTACAGCCAGAGTCAGAACGTTCTGACTCCTGGCACAACACACAGATATGTGCAGTGTCCTAAAAGCAGCATGGGAGGATCACTTTTTGAGGAGTAGAATAGGGAGGAGAAGAATAAAATTCTCATGTTCAGCCAGCAGTACTTAAGACAGATCCTGGAGGGAATCCAGGAGGACTTAAAGCAATATTTTCATTTCCTTCAACTTGGTTACTTTCCTGACAGAGCTTCTCTCTGGCAAAATTTGGATGACCCAGGACGGGCTCTGTCTTGTGCACACTCACGTAACCCTGTAGTCCTAATACAGCATTTGGGAAATAGTTGGGTAAGGCTGCACCCTTTTTTGAGATGGTACACACTCCTATGCAGTGTCTGTGCACACAGAGGGCAGATATGGGAGTGTGGTCTGGTGAACGATGCACCAGAATGAGACTGGCCTATGAACCGTCTTCCTGACTTCCTCAGTGACTCTTAAGTAAATCACTGTCTCTTTCTGCCTATTTATGCAGAAACAGAATGATAATTACTTTCCCCTTAACTCTCATGTAGCTCTTTTAATTATAAGTCTGTCTAGGAAGATATACTTTCTCATTGTGTAGAACACCTCACACAAGAAAGTCTGTTGCCATTTAGTTGTCTCTTAAGTGGAGGGTTGGCACCGTTTCACACATCACTGGGTATACTGTGGATCATGGTCAGCTGAAGGTTCTGCATCATACCTGTCAGTCCCCTGTTGATATTCTGGATGCCTTTGGACTTGTCACAGTGCTCTGATTTGTGGTTCAGAAATGGCTATGTAAAGAACAAGTGGTCAGGGTTGGAGGTACTCCCTGTAATTCTGAGGTTTGCCCCTATCTAGGGCCATTCAGTTTGTAGTATCATAAGACAAAGTGATTTTATATCACAGGGACTCTGGAAAGGGCAAGAAAAATCCATTGCCTTCCATGGGCTCAAGTTAAATGTTTCTGCCTGAGAGACATGATATAGCTCTCTTATTTTGCTCTTTCAGTGGCAAGAGTGCAGTTGGTTGTGTTGAAAACAAAATACTGTGCTTGCTGAAGTCTTGTGGACTCAAGTCTACAAGTGAGTCACAGACAGAGAGGATGCTTAGGGATTCACAGAGAAGTAGAAAACATTTTTTGATTCAACATTTTTTAATGTTGAAATCTCATGATGTTACTGTGGTTTTAGAAATTTCAGTTGTTCTGTGACAAACTGAAATTGTATTCATACCTGTATTAAAAATTCCAATTTCAGAGTTTGCAGGGAAAATTTGAGTATTAACAGAAGCCAAAAGCAGATAAATCCCTACCCTAAATCCCAAACACTTAAAAAAACCCTTTAATTTTTACAAGATTTAGAGTTATAATATCTTTGATGTAGGTTGATGATGCCATGTAGACAGAACGTAAATCTCTTCCTTCTGCTGCTCACTGCTGGCTGACTCAGCAGCTGCCACTCAGCATTGGTTTCTCACACAACAGATTCTTCCCTTTCACCTTTTTGACAACTTGGGTGATTACCTTAGCTCTGAAACCTCCACTAGCTGGCAGGGAGATGCTTATCAGAGGAGAGCACTGAAATGTCTATGGTCCAAAGTGGTAAACGGGGAAGGTAGATGTTACTACCTTAATTTTAAAGGTAGTGAAGCCAAAGGACACTAAAAAAGTAGCAGAGACAGGGTTCAAACCCACATTACACCTGTTCCTCTGCTCGCTGATGGTTGCTTTCAAATGTCCCTGCCAAAACTAGTTGTTATGAAGTTCACTTTTCAATTGTTTTAGTTGTCAATAAAAGATGTTTGAAGAAGGTGGAACTGCAATCATGATTTTAAATTAACAAACAGGCTTTTTCTGGGGGGAAAATAGGTGCTCCTGCTGATAATTATGTGTATTCTAATGGTACCTTCAGGCTTTATGCAAAAGCTGCCTTTGCCAGGGAAGAATTCAGAATTAACATCCTGCAGGGTGTTAATCCAAGCAGACCAGACGGACAGAGAAATTATTATCCCTTACTTATCAATGGAGATTTGAAGGATTAAACCTGGGTTCCAGAGTCCCAGGTATGACCTTGACGGAACTAAACCCAAATAATTTCTGTTCTGTGCTATTGGCTACTACATTATTCCTTTTGCCTTAAGTCTGAAAACAAACAAACAAACAAACAAAAATAAGCATTGTACAACTGTCCAAAACCAGTGATAGAATGAATTAGGGAAAAGTGGTGACATTGCATTGAACACTTTGGTTTATTCCTCAGAGAAAACCCTAGGGAAATGCTGTTGCCTCATTTACGGAACTGAGGAGTTGACTGTTATGGATGGGAATGAGGAATGTGAGCAGCAGAGTTAATAACGAGGGGTAAAATCTTAGACCAGCTGAGAGAGAGAGACAAAGCTGACAGTATTTTAGGCAGTCAATCCCTTCCACTGGTCACCATGTCATAATTAGATGATAATGGGATTGCTAAGTATTCTTTATTGGCTTTTAAAACATTACAAGTTATTCCTTCCCAGCTAAGCAGTTTGTTTCCAGCAATTATGCAGCCTTTGTTTTGAAAGGGTAACAGAATCCCACTGCAAGTGACTCCCTGAATACAAAACCTGGCACTGTGGCAAGGAGCACTTGTGGGTTCCACAGGATCATTGATGTAAAGATTGAAACTCTTTGGCTTTACATTCCCTGGCCACAAAGCAAACAAAAGTATTTTTCTTCTCTTGAGTCTATTTGTATTGCCCAGTGCAGTACTGACTCTACATGAGCAGGTCCATGTGGTGGAATCATTAGTTTAGCATAATATCCACTGGAGCAAAGGAAAGCACATAAGCATAGGAAGAGATGGCCTGAGCATGACTGCACTGTTTCTGCTCCAGTACTGACTGAGCTGTCTCCCTCCTGCTCTGCAAAGGTCCTGTAGGATGGACATCCCTTCTGAGGACCCAAGTTGTCTCAGAGTCCTGAAGGCTGCCCAAGCAGGTCATGTCAAACCCTCCTGAGAAGAAGCCTATTTCTCTTCTTGGGCTGGTATTATCACTAGAGGGATATAAGACAGAGATGGAGGTACAAAGCTCAACTACACTATGGGTGAGTGAATCCTAAAAGTCTCTACAGGATCAAACTACTTCTTCATCAAGCTGTGTACGTGGACACTTTTGGCCTTGTAGTCACTCCAGGTCTTCCTACACAGTAGTGCATGTAGAGACAGGTGGTATGGGTAGGGTGATAAATTGTACACTGTCCAAATAAGAGCATTTTCCCCAGTGGACACCTGACTGTGAATGTTGCCTTCTTCGCCCATCTAAATCATGGTATATGACCCTTCTACCTGAAGGATGAGGTGTGCCCTGTGTTGCACAATACCAGGAGGAAAAGTTTATGATGGTGAAATCACTTGGCTCAAGACCTTGGTGCAAAGTATCCTAGACCTGAACTTCACAAAGGTTCGTCAGAAAATTTTTCCATTTTCACTGGGAAAAGTTTTTCCCATGAATAAAAGCTGCGTGCATGTTCAAACATGGGAGGCTTCTTAAATGTCTCATTGAGGAAGGGATAGCTAAATTTCTATAATGGAAAGTTTAATTTTTACTGCCTTTAATATTTCTTTTTAAATAATTGAGGCACATGTCCAATTTGGAAGAGTCTAGGACACATCAGAAAGAGCATAAGAACTCCGGCAACAAAGATCTTGAGTTTGATATGCACTTCAGGGATGAAATTAAAATTTTCTGGGTAAAAATCTAACTTTTGTACCTGTGTGATTCTTGAAAATGTTTTTTTAGGCAGTAAGAACCTCTTAAGACTCCTCCTAGCTTGTCTGTGCTACTGCCCTGTGAAGTGAGTCTGCTTGGCAACTAGAAAGACAAAGAAAAAGAGAAGGTCTGGATCTCCCAGGGTTATAGATCACTTTTTCAGTAAATAAAACTGCAGAATATTGTGGCTGCCAGAATGGTAGCTCCTGGTGTCTACTGGTGTTTGAATACACTACTCATTATGCCTGAGTTAACAAGTAATTTCCCAGTTTATTGTGTTCAGCTCTTCAGTGTTCATTGGTTTATGGAAATTTATGATTCTTTGATTTACAAAGGAAATAAAAATACTTCAGTTGGCTTAATGAATCTAACAAATAAAATTTATAGCAATTCTTTAGTAAGTAAAAGCATGAGTTTATTGGACAATATTGAAATAAGAAATTGAGTTTGATTGCTAAATCATCATACATCATTCAATCTCGTTATTTTGAAGGTGTCCTGATAGTTGCCACTGTAAAACAGTGCTGAGCATTTGTAGTGTGTTCTTGATATCACAGACCAATATTTTAACAGACACTGTAGTCAACTATTTAATTATAGCCATATCATCACCAATCCTCAGGCTTTGAAAGAAAGCATCCTAATAAAAGTTGGATGAAGATCAGTCTACCTATAGAAAACTTTAGTTTCAAAATAACAGTATGCCTTGGCAAAAAGCCATTCTGGTCAGCTCTGTTTTTGCCTTTGGGCCGTTATTTGTGGTTACAAAACAAGACTTCTTTAGTGCAATGAGCTATCAAGTCTTGCTCTCTCCAGCAAGTAATTGCCACTTCTGACAAAGGCTTTTCTGCACCAGCCTTCACCCACGTGTGGACTACAGCACACTCCCAGAGGGAGGAACACCCTGAGTGAGGAGCATAGGGGTGGGGATGCATACGAACCTCAGTTTGGTTCAAACTGATAACCCTCTCCAGAAAAAAAACAAAGCCAAAAACTAAATGCAGACTGTAAGAACAATACATTTCAAGAACCAAACAAGAGTAGTACAGTGTAGTGAATTTGCATCCTTAGGGCTTTGGAAAAGCATATTACTTTTAAAGGACAAACACACTAATGGAATTCCTGTTCCTTCGTTCTCTTTTTCTGGGCAAGTCCAAAACTAAGAGTCTTCCCTCTTAAGGAAGGAATGTCTTGTGGGAGATGCTTGTTAAAATCTTGGCAGTGTATCTTTGCAATGCACCTTTCCAAACAAAGCCACAAACGTTATGATTGCTTCATGGTGTTTAATGTGTAACAAGGAGTTATGCTGCTATTGTAAAAATACCAGTTGACTTTTAATAGGACCATTAGTTGATACAGTATCTTACTAGAACTCTTGTTTAAATAGCAGTAAAATGTTAAACATTCTTGAAAGTATTAATAAAGAAAGGCAATTAGACATGCTTGTTTCAGGAGCCTTGATAAATTAATAAATCTTGAGTTAATTACAGTGCTGGGCACCGAGATTTAACTCTCAGAGGCTGCAATCAGTACATTTCAAAAGGATTCATCACATTTGAGTACATGTGTGCAACAATGGTATATCTGACAGGAATGATTGCAAGGGATAACAATTCTATTCTCTTCATTATCTATAAACATTTTTTTTCAAAGTTCAGATGAAATCCAATTAACACTGCAATATAAACACCTTCAGAGATGTGGTGGGAGGTTTAGCCACCTATATTTCTTCAGATCCTTTGATACCATTCATTACCAGATCAGAACAAAGTCACATGAAATAATAAGTGACCCTGTACATAAACCAAAGCCATTTCCCACCTACAATTTTTATGTCACTCTGTCTTTGAGGTGGAAGAGCAAAGAGATTAGACTCAAGGCTGAATATAGACCTGAAATGTTGCTTTCTCTTTAGAGCCTAGAACCTAGAACTGTATCAGTAAATAGAGGAGGTGTTTGCTTAAATCTTGGTGTATACATGCTAACTCACCTTTCATTTATCACCGTTTTTAGTAAGTACATGTACTTTTATACATCAAAACTTTGATACAATACACTCTTGCTAACATTTTGAAAATCTTTGTGCTGCTGTTTTTATACCTGAACATCTGGTCTGCTGTAATTGGTGACAATGTTCTAGTTGATTTTTAAAGGTTTTTATTGATTTAATCCATACATTTATGGGTATCCTATATCTAGTAGCAATGTTTAGTAGCCTTTCTACTTTTACAACTGTTTCACAATCTTTGAAATGTTAAGTTATGCTCTTGAACTTTGCCTGTACTGGTCAAAACCCAGTGGTACTATTCTCCACAGTATAGGGTAACTAATATGTGGATTATTCACTTTTTTGTTTAGCTGTTCAATAACACTCCTCTATCCTTCTTATCCCCATGAAATTCTCCAGAACTCATTGCTTTTCAGACCTCAGTTTCTTAGGTGTAATTTAAATAAAACTTGAGGGAATTGCAGACGGGAGAGAATACTGGTTCCAGTTGTAGGATGCAAGAAGCTGGACTCCATAGCACTATTCCCCAAATTAAAAGCAAGAGAAGAAATGTTTTGAAAAGATGTCTGTGGTTAGTAACACAACAGTTTCAACAGTTTACTTCTGACATGATGCAAACTGGAAATGACCCTGTGCTGAGTACAGCTCAGAGTGTAAAATTCAATTGAAGAACACTATTCTGCCATGGTCATGCAATTTAAATCATACATGCTGCACTGCCTTTTCATACTAAAGATAATTTTTTTTACTGACAGGGCATGGGTTTGAAGCTGAAGAAAACAACTAGGAGCAGAATATAAGCAGGATCCTTTCTTTTAAGATGGTGTGAAGAGGAACCATTATCAGCTTAATGTAACTCAAGGGTCAGTGAATGCAGATAAGCTGTATTCCTCTGAAATAAGCAGGGCAAAAATTGACCCACAAGAAATCACATGGAGATCACATTTTATTAATTCTGCTCTTTACTAGGCAACTGGCACATAAATGCAAAACCTTTGCATTTAAAGGGAGTCTTTACTTAAACCATTAACTAGAAAGATAAGACTCCTAAATGAACTCTTACAATAAAAATTTTTATGAAGGGCAATCAAAAGAAAGGCTGAAAATTTAGTTTCTATTTTTCATAATTTCCTTTTAGCCAGATGTTTGGATTTGTGTTTGGATTCAACCAATCCAGTGGATACATGCTATATTTTGCTTTTGGTGAGCTATTACTTTACCTGGGTATTTTTTTTTGTTGATGCCTCCAAGTTGGAGATTCCCTTTGCTGAATTTCCTCAGTAACTGAAAGTCAAGTCTGACAGTAAACTATTGGTCTGTGTCAGCTGTTACTAAAGAAGGGTCAACAGTTTTTGAAGCAAGCATTTCTGGTCTCACTCATTCTTTGAACACAGTGACATTGCTTCAGTTTTACGAGAGTTTCCCTGCACCCAGGGATCTATCTCAAGGGATTTATTTTTGAGAAGGGTGGATGAAAAATGATGATTATGACTCTAAATTCTAATTTTAATAGCCTAGCCTAGCAGAATGACAACAGTGTGGATAGCAACAGGGTCATTTCTGTAATGAGAAAGCCAGTGCTATTTGTATTGTGTGGCTTTTTATGATTAGAGAAGCAAATCTAAGCAATTTGTAAGGAAGTTAATTACTTTACAAATGTGCTCAGTTTTGCTTGCCTGCAAAGCTGTGTGCCAAAAGATGTTTACCCAGGTCTTGCTTGGATTAATGGTGGGAGGGCAGGAGGCCAGTGCAGCATTGGTGCAGTGCAGGGCTGTGGTAGAGAGCCCTGGTTCTCCCTGGGTGGGTGGCTGTGAGCACACTGTGCAGTACTGCCTCATGCAGAGATGTTAGAGTTCAATATAAGTAGGTGTCTTGCTTCTGTAAGCAATCACAGCCTCTGTTCCCCTGACTGCCAAAAAGGTGGGATCAGAAAATCCTTGCCTCATTTTGGGACAGGATACCACCTACTCAGTTTTGTGTTTGCTCTATTTAAGGTGGGAGGGACTCCCCTTCCTGTTCCATTTATGATCTTTGTGTCTTGCTGGGTGGCTAACTGGGACACTCAACTGGCCTCGGCTGTCTTGGCAAGGAGACAACCAGATCCCTTGGGCAGAACAAATATGGGTTAGCCTGCAGCTCATCAGGCATCACCACGCTCTGTGTCTAGCTGTTTCCCTCTCTTTATGTGGATACCTGTATAAACACTACTGGCAGGAAAAGTTAGTCATGATGGAGGTTACCATACAACACACTGTATTTAAATCCATGGTACCCCATTGGAAACAGATCTGTGTATACTCTGGTGTCTCAACACCACCCACAAACCAATGGGTTGAGCTTCTGCATGGACCCACCCAAAGTGCTGTGGCAGCTTCCACATTCCTAACCAAGAAAGCGTGCCCAATGGTATCCCATAGCTGGAGGGGTTTACAGTAAGCTTTGGTGCCTTACCTGTCAGTTGAGGAGAACAGAAACAGTAAGTATCAGAACCGTTGAACTAAAGGAAAGCGGTTGATGACTCTCACAGGTCTCCATCCAAATTAAATGCATAAGCACCAACACCTCTGTCTTATGAACTCAGATTGTCCCCAACAGTTTTAGGTTTTAGGTCCATCTCCAGTGTCAGAATCTGCAAAGGGCATCAACCTGCTTAATCTAAGATATTTTACCCTTCTTTTGTCCACCCAGTTCTATTAAAAAAGAATTAACTTCAACCCAAATGCTGAATAATGGTGTTTTTAGTGAAAAGAGGAGGAAAAAGAAAAACTGTCTTCTCTATCCAATGCCAAAATTACCTGTTTTCAAAGATGACGCTTCCCTGACGAGCTCACTGTGCCAAATTCCTCCTGAATTAAATTAATAGGTAATTTTAATACAGAAATTGTTGAACACTGATATTCTTTAAAGCCCTATAAGGTCCCAGTTCCCTTGTCTAATGCTTTCTACAGCTTAGCCACTGAGGTAATGGTTCTCTGAGACAGTTTTCCAGAACAATGACAATGTCTTTTCTAGCCATATGCCTGATTTCCATGCCAGACCTGACAACTCTTCATTTGAGCTGAACTATCCTGCAAATAACAGAACAACAAAAGCGAAATGTTACTGTCTGCATGGGGAAATAAAAGAGGTCAGAAAGCTTTCATTCTTTTGCACCTTTCTTAAACCTTTGCTTTCTTCACCTCACTTAAATCTTTGTAGTGCCTGTGGCCTCAAACTGATCTCACTTGATTTTTTTCTTAGAAAGAAGCTTTTAAAGTGAGATGACTGCCCAAGAAATGTTCTGCTTGATATTCCCAGGCAAGACAGCACTTCTTCTGCCTGAACTTAAGGTCTATGTGGACCCAAAGCAGTGTTTTTAATTTTTTACCCAAGGGAAGAGGATATGGTCAACAGGGGCAGTGCCGTCAGGTCCTCCAGACGGTGCTGCCAAAATAAGAACTTCATCCTAGATCCCATTTCCCACTTGTGTCAATCTGCCTTCCTCACTGGGATGTCACACTCCTCTTCCAATGGCCCCGGATGGATCCTACCATGCTTTGCTCCGGAGTAACTTTTTGTATGTTCAAATAATAATTTTGAACTGTTTATATACTTTATATGCTGCTAATAACACATTTGCAACTGCAATTTACCACTGGTGATCATGACACTGGCTTTGCTTTCCCCCAGGATGGTCAAAGTTTAGAGCCTCAGAAGCAAGATTAGTTTATTAAGGAAGCTCCATCCCTGAAGCAATTAGTGAAGAAGTGAGAAAGAAAGGTGTTGATAGATTTGCATGAAAAGGGAACCATATAACCAGGAAGAGGACACATTCTTCAGTGAGACCTGCATGGCCACAGCTCTACAATGGACATGTGTTTTTGGTTTATGCTGTCCACATTCCACATCTGGGGCTTGAGATGAAATCTGTGCAACCCTTCTGATTCCCACATCCTCTCACCATCATTACTAGAGCAAGAACACAAAAATGTGATGGCCAAGATGCTTCAGTGATGATGTGTCTTCAGCTGATGTGTGTTACGCTGTCGTGCTGCTCCCTAATGTTGAATTCAGATTCTAGGAGAAGCAGAGCTGTCACACTGCTGGGCATGGGGTCTCCTTTGCCTGGCTCTGAAGGGCAATGCCAAACAGCCATCACAACTTCTTTTCTTGCATGTGACACATGGCATATATTGTGCCAGTGAAAGGAGATTCTCTTTATAAAGCCTCAACAAATCTGCTCTTTAGGAGCTGTGTCCATCCAGTTTGGAGTCTGCAAGGGAGAATGTAAAGCTTGCACTGTGGTAAAAAATCCCTCAGGTACTGCAGATGTGCCACATCTGGCTGTTAGGCTGAAGTATGGGACACTCCTATATGTGTGTGACTGGTTATGAGTGTTATAGGCTGAGAAGCTTTCCGACACAATGAAGGAAAGTGAAGTAACCGTACCTGCTGCTTTTGCAGCAACATAGCAGAGACATTTCTTTCAGCTGTGAGAGCTCCTACAGAACTAGTATAAATTCATCCACCTTTAAAAATTGCACTCTCTTTTGCAGTTTTGGAAGCATCATTTTTGCTGGGCATGGAATTTAGACTCCAAGGAAGATGAGCAATAAGCCTTAATAGCTGCATCTTCTGAGAAAAACTGTGTGGTAACTAGAAGTTTCCCCCATTAAATTACGAAGCTGAGAGTTATAGCATGCTGTGATACACAGTGATGTACCTGTTGAAGGAAAGCCAAATTGGAACCTGGTGGAAGCTGCTGTCTCCATTTGTTAGGGAACTTATACTCACTTCCACAGATTCACACTGGTTCTGCCTGGAAAAAACTTTAGGATTCCAGAATGATCACATATAATTGCAACAAATGAATTCACTAGTGTCTCTAAAACTACAATGTACACTGGCAAAACAAACAGGCGTCTGATGTAGTAAAAGTTAAGCTGCCTCTTGTTGTCCCTCTGTCTGTGAGAGGTTTCTTCCTCCATATTCCCTGGGACAGCCATTTGAAGTCTCCCCTTCAAACCAGACTGAAATATAATCTCTACCCTAGATAGCCATAGGCAGGAAGGTCTCCAGACAGATTAACTAGGTTAAAAAAGGAGAACATTCACCTTAAAGTCAAATTCACCATACACTTTTGGTCCTGCCAACAAGCTGGTCCATTTGAAATAGCAGCCCGGAGCAGGAGAATCTAGATTTATTTCAAGACATCTGAAGCTATTTGTCCTTTCATTTGAGTTGTGTTTCAGAATTCACAGACACTGAATTTCAGTGGTCTATGTAAGCTATTTTGCACCTCACAGAGAATGAGGAGCAATCCCCCATACAGGAATAAATTTCAACCACTACGCTCTTCTGCAAAAGATTTAATTCTGGTTTTATATCACCTAAATATTGCCCACTACTCAGAGTTGGATTTCACCTCAGATAAGGGCACTGCCATTATCAGCTGCACATTAGCCGGGCAGAAAAAAAAAAAGATGACGAATTTCTCTGATGCAGGTAATAATATTTAGCTTAATATTTATATTAGTACCAACTCACTGATAGTTATGCACAAAACAATTTATAAGATTAAATATATGAGGAAAAATACAGGTTTTGAATTCAAGAATCCTCTTTTCCTTTGAAAAAAGTCCAGTTAAATATTCAGAGACAGAATTGTATAAAATTATGTCTCTGCCCTGGTGTGCTGAGGAGTATGAAGCAATGACATTTGGAGGGCTATGTCCTTTTCCCTTCCTGGATGACCAAGCTGTAAATGTAAGGCTTCAATTTGTGGGGCAGAGTTAAACTAAAGTTTAGAACAGAGCAAAGATCAAGATTGAGAGCTGCATTTTTAATATCTCATTATTTCAAGCCTCATAGATGTAGAGTTTTGATTCAAGGCCACTGCTGCTTTCATTTCTATTGAAAAGCAGTCAGGCTTCGACTGTAAGCATCTTTTTAGAAGATATTGTAATAATTTTATCAATATTCATACTTACGATTTATAACTAGTTTCACAAGTTTCAAAACCTTTAAGAGTTATTTACCTTCTGGATTCTGCTGTTAAAAGCATCTACAAATTGCTACAGATCTTTTGAAAAGCCCACCTTCTTATTGGTGATTTTACATTGGCAGCAGTCAAATTCTCTATGCTATAAGCCTTTGGGGCATTACAAGTTAATGACTGAAACTGAGTGGCAGTAAAAGAAGGATTAATGGAAAAAATCTCACGTCTCCCTATCAAAGCTGACTCAAGAGATATGCTAGTATAGCAACAGTTACAATATTTCTTAGCTTTGCAGTCTCCAGACAATTAAAAATGGCATCTTATATATCTCTAAGATAGATAGTTCCCTTAATATTGGGTCCATTATATGAGAAAATTGTGCTTTAAATAAGGATCAATATTGACATATTTTATTAGGGAAAATAAACTCACATTTGAGTTAAAATGCCACAAGTATCTTCTTTAGTGAAATATTATTCAATCATTATTTAAATTTTGGGTATATTTACTAGAAAAAAAGACATTTCAAAAGAAGATAATTTAAGAAGCTAAAGCAGCACAGACATGGCAGGAACCTGAAC
Source organism: Lepidothrix coronata (assembly GCF_001604755.1). Lineage (NCBI taxonomy): Eukaryota > Metazoa > Chordata > Aves > Passeriformes > Pipridae > Lepidothrix > Lepidothrix coronata. Next base: position 2,228,604 of record NW_016690297.1, on the reverse strand, counting down.
ATTTAAAAAGCACAGAAAGTTAAGAGTGACACAACTGGGAAAAATACTGTGAAGAGGTTTTAATGAGAAGAAATCATGACATGTTACTACCTCTTAAAACACATGCCATTAGCTTTAAAACGGGTTTAAAATGTTTCATACGGGCAGTTTCAGTAATAAAGTGTGTGAGGTTCCCACACCAGACTTGAGTCTTGTGATACCCAGGCAAGATTTGAAGGGTCATAGCTCGGAGAGCATCATGTAGCTGCCTCAAAGGTACCACAAGTTGGTGACTGCTCTGCCCTGACCTCATGCAGTCCCACTGCTGAAGACAGAAGAGAAGTTTCTGTTGTGGGGTACAGTGCTGTCCATGGGTCCTGGATCCACACATAAGATTACACAACAGGGAGCCTGCAAACTTGGGGACACTGAATTATTGATGGTATAAGCTAGGCTCTAAGTTTGCTGATGACACTGGGGTCTTTTCAATTGTATTATTGCTCACTGTATTTCTCTTCTTTCCCAGAAAAAGAGTGTCTTGTCTTGTTCTGTCTTATCTTAATTCACTATTTCATTTTATTTTATTTTTTTAAATTTGTGCTAGTATTGGAATTGGGCTGGAAATATTTCTTTCCACCACACAAAATTATTAATGTTTTTGAAAACAAAGCCACATTTAATATAAAAAATTACCCTTAATCCCTTGATATTTTATGTGCAAAAGGTGGGCAGTAGCTGTTGTTCCCATGTTCTGTGGATTAAGGCACTCAGGATACAGAAGTTAGGTGCTCTCTTGATTCCTGGGCAGATGACAGATCTGAGTGGGCTTTTCCCATTTACTGATTATTCTCAAACTATTTCCAGTCTCCCACTCCTTGAGCAGAATTAGGACCCTTGTCCTGATCTTTGTGGGCAGATCTTTCCCTGAGAGAGCAGCACCTCTCTGTAAAAAAGATTTCATTTCCCGGACAGGTGTCGTCATTTGGACAGCATTCCTTCCCTTCTCAATCTGCTAAAAAAAGTTTAATTAAAGACATTTTGAGCCCTTGGAGAGCAGCAGTGCTCATTTAGAGCTGGCAGCATCCTTAATCTCAGCGGAGACGACTGCTAACAGAAAGAAATGGCAGCTGCAGAGCGAAAGGTGAACTTCTGTGCATGGAACACCTGACTGAAAGGCTTTGAATATCAACACAGTGACATACAGCCTGATTCTCTTTAGCAGTGAGAGGACCACAATATTTTGCTTTTAGGACATGTCAAGATCTACAGCATTTTCTCAGCAAATTGCTACAGAAACCTGGACAGAGAGTGGACTCTGCAGTGAGGTTCAGGTGAATATCCAGATGGCACTATAAAGTCTTGTAATTGTTACAGCCTCCAGTAAAATTAATTTGTAAGCCATTGGCTTTCTAAAGGCCACATGTCTGCAATTATTTTTTTCCCTTTGTGCCAAGATACATTCTTCCAAGAAAAAAATATTGCTAAGCAAAGGGCACCTGTCTAAAATTACTAAGGCTCAAGTAAGAGATTTGCAGATCAACTTTACTGCCCTTTTCCCCTTGCAGTAAAACTATATGCTTTGCCTACTGAGAACAAGAGAACATGCCCTTGTCTTGATTTGTGAACTTTAAAAAATGCTGAAAAAATATCTGTGAGGAACCAGAATGCAAAACTGGCCTTCAGCTGTGAAGGATTTATTTTTCCTCATTTCATAAAAAGAAAATGAGGATGCCATAAACAATCTGTCTTTATTTATTCTTGTGGTCCTCTGTTTTTGCTCCAAATAATTATTGCAAGGTTTATTTACATCATGTATTGATTTATTTTCTAGGCAAAGCCAATATATTTCCAATATAAAAAAAAAGTAAAAAAAATCCACTTTGGAGTTTGTTTATTTCAGCAGTTGTATTTAGAGCTAGTCAGAAAATAGAATTTACAATCTACATGGAATTGTGGAATATCTGTATTTCATTTAGGTCTTCATTGTGTATAAAAAGGCAAAGATGGAATAAAATGCTGCAGAATAGTTTGATTTAGAAATACCTAAGCATTCTTTATTTTGACATTAAAGTTGAATACAATTTTCTGCTGTGTAATAGCCATCTGCCCACCTCCTTGCTATGTGTGTCTTCTCTTGTGCAACTTTAAACTCAAGGAAGATTTGCTGTGTAACATATTTTTCCACTGAAAATAATTTCATTGAAACAGCTTCCATCAAAAAACTGCCAAATGATGCTCATTAATAACCTTATTAAATCTTAGGGATAGTAAAAGCTGGGTTTTTTACAAGCTGATTTCCTACAGCTGTTGTAAGAAATCCAGGAAAGGCTCTGCTAAGGTGTACATCCCAGACCCTTTCCATTCCCAGTCTGTGACACTCCTCTGCAATCTTTGAGTTGTCATGTGCTGGGTCTCAACCAACTTCAATCACAGCTCATGGTGCAATCACTGTATTTGCTTCAGCTTTAAACTACCAAAGGACAGGAACAGCTGTGTGGGGCCAGTGAAGATGTGTCATGTGCTGGATTGCAGCAGCATCTTTTTCAACCTATTAGAAGAGGATCATAAAAACAAAAAAAAAGAGTTTGATTAGCTGGCATTATAAAACTGATGACAAAATACCATATCCTGCTACTGATAAAACCAGTCATAAAAACAAGAAAATGTTCTGGGCCTTTGCAGTGGATCTGTCATGATTCAAATGTGCCCAGTGTTAGCCCTTATCTGGTACTTAAATTTTGAAAGAGCTGGTTCCTGAAATCCTCTGTAATGGAAGATATCACCAAGTAGCGATGGCTCCATCTCCACTACAGTTTCTTTTGTAATAGTAAACATTATTATGACACTGCTTTGCTCTCATGATAATGCCAGCAAAAACTGTTGTGGATTGTTGTACATTACAAACCACTCCTGCAATAAAGATATCTTTGCAATTGGAAATATCAGGGAAAAATGCAAGAAAGTACATGACTTGGTTATTATTAGCATATGTTAAACATTGCCACTCTGTGGTGTACATGAAAATTAATTGTACAAACCTGAGGACTGCGTGTCAGTGTTGTAAGAGTGCAGCATTGCTCACAGTCTGCTGATATCCTTCAAAACCTGTGACAATAACTCTTCAGCTACAGTAATCAGCTGAACTATGGCAATTATCATTGTAAGATTTCTGCTCCAATTCAAATTTTTAAGTCCCCATGGGTTGAAGATAGCTATGGATCAGCCTCTTAGATAAATTCTGTCATGGTACAAAGTGGTGCAGCTTTATGTGTAAAAGTTCTTTCTCCAAATGAATTGTTCCATGAAAGGAAACAAACAGCTTGAAAATCCAGAAGCTGCTTTTCTTCCCCAAAATACAAACAAGTGTTTCTCTTCAAATGTGTATATTCACCTTAAGGAAAAATTTAGCTCCACTTACATCAAAATAAGTTTTTATAAGAAAAAAAGGCTTCTGTGGGTCATTTTCTAGAAATATATCTCAAAATCACAGAATATGCTGAGTTGGAAGAAACCCACAAGGATCATCGGATCCAACCCTATGAGTTGCACCATGTGCCTGACAGTATCATCCAAACATTTCCTGACCTCTGGCAGGACTGGTGCTGTGACCACTTCCCTGGGGAGGGTGTTCCAGTGCCCAACCACCCTCTGGGGGAAGAATCTTTTTCTAATATCTAATAAATATGTAATATCTAAACCACTCCCTGGAACAACTTCAGGCTATTCCCTCGAGTCCTGTCACTGGTCACCACAGAGAAGAGATCAGTGCCTGTCCCTCCTCTTCCCCTCACAAGGAAGTTGTAACTGCAATGAGATCTCCCCTCAGTCTCCTCTTCTCCAGCTGAACAGACCAAGTGCCCTCAGCCACTCCTCATACAGCTTCCTCTCAAGGCCCTTCACCATCTTTGTGGCCCTTCTTTGGATGCTCTCTAATGACTTAATATCTTTTTTATACTGTGGTGCCAAAACTGCCACAATATTGAAGGTGAGGCCACCTCAGTGCAAAGCACAGCAGCACAGCAGGACAATCCCCTCCGTTGCTTGGCTGGTGATGCTTTGCCTGATGCCCTCCCAGACATGGTTGGCCCTCCTGGCTGCCAGAGCGCTGCTGACTCAGATTCAACTTGCCATTGACCAGGACCTCCAGGTCCCTTTCCTCAGCACTGCTTTCCAGCATCTCATTCCCCAGGTTGTCCATACATCCAGGGTTGCCCCACCCCAGGTGCAGAATCCAACACTTTCCCTTGTTGACCTTCATATGTACATGTTGCTTTTGCAAAAAGTGTATATGTCAAGTGTATATACTTGAACCTGTTTGTTTTTTAATGCAAACGAGTTAGGTATATAAAATTGAGCAGCTTCCAAATTTTGCACAAATATATATTTTCCAAGCAGCTCAGCAGACACATTAGACACACAGAAGTGGTATTAGGGCAGTGTTGTTACCTGAGTTTAAAACAAAACAAAATAAAACTGCATTGCATATTATTTTCTTTTTCCCTCATGCTCCCTACAACTCTGTGCAAAGTAACCAGAGAAGCAAAACCAAGCTCCAGCCATCATGTGAGATGGCTCAAAGTGTGATAATCACTGAAGCTGGGAAGCATTTCTCTCTCATGAAGTAATGTGTACTGATAATCCTGGATACCCTTCAGCGGGAAGAATAGACTTTTACAGGGCTCAATTTTCTGATTGAATGAGATTTGCTGAGTGCCTGTGTTACTGTGGACCATGGGAGACATTTTCAAAGGCAACTCAGGCTGCAAGGAGCTCAGATATAAAGAGATTTGGTGGTACCTGGATCCTTTATCTGTTCCTGAAATGTTCTCATTAATTTTTATATATATATATATATATATATATATAAACTTAAAAACATAAGAAACAAATCCAAGCACTTATACAGGACAAGCGATTTGTAGTGAGGGTAGAAGAAGTGCAACAAGAGGAAATGGTCAGTGTTTTAAAGCACAGATCAAAAACATCACTTTTTTTTTTCTAATGACCTTTTGAACTGGAGGTTGCAGGTAATGAAATACTACTGGTAAAATAAGATATAAAGGTTTCCCCCAATGTATAGCGCAAGCCCCACAATGCTGACAGCAGCAGCCTGTGCACAAACCTTATGATTGCCAGGGAGCCCTGGCTCCTCTGACAATGCCCTGCAAAAGATGCTGCAGGTCCATGAGCAGTTTGCGTCACATCCCATGCAGTCAGATCTTGCTCCTTTTTCAGTGCATTAGCTCAGCTTCGCAGATTTGAGCATTGGAGCCTGGTGTGGCTATGACTGACCTGGCACTCCCACCTGCTGGAATTGAGCACTGAGCACATTGCACCCAGAAGGAGTCAGTAGTTGATCCAGCAGTTGCCTGCTGTTTATAGGAACAGCTCACGATCCCACAGTAAATTGCCAGAAAGCTGCTTTCATGACAGACCACATTCCTTTCCCCCTCATCACCCCCCTCTCCACATGACATAGCTGGATTTCCAATTATGGTTGAACATTGATTTGTCTTTTATGCCCCTTTTATTTTTTTTTTCTAACCTCAGAAGCCATTGCCAACCTGCTCTTCTCTTAACTAACCATATTCTTCCCTCATCAACATGAACAAGTGCGGCACCACTGAGCCCTGTGTAAATAGCCACAGTGACATCTGAAACAACAGAAATGTTAGTATTCACTTGATGGGGGTTTTTAACAACATGCTTGGAGATGTTGAGGGTTTGCTTTACATCTGCGGCAAATTCACTATGTGATCTGTTGATGGGTTGCAGATGGCATCATGAGCCACTGCTTGCAGCAGAAGTAACAACCCTGGTCACATTTTACCACATTAAACAATTTACTTGGGTGGTAATTACACAGCAATTAACTTTGCTGCCTCGCAAATGCAATATGAGCAGTCTGGCTTTTGGAGTTTTTTCTCCTCTGTCAGCTTCAGTCTTTTATCTAAGGCTGGATACAAGCATTCCTGCCAGAACAAGCCATCAGGAAAGGAGGGCCAGCCATGATCTCTGTGGGAAATAATGTCTGCTTCTCTGGGCAGGGCTGGGAGATGAGCTACCAGGGTATATTTTAGCTGCCACTGGATTACTGTTACCACTTAAAGGACAGGCTCTGTCTTGATCAAAACATTTGATGTCTACTCAAAATCTGTTGTCCAGGCTCCTTCTGCAGTCACTGAATAGACCAGTACCTCAACAGGGTGATTCACACCAGTTATCCAGCTGTCAGGGGAATTTCTTGAGCTGAACATAGAGGTAGTATGAGAAAGATGCTACTTTTTAGACAACTATACATTAGCTGAAAGGAGCCCTGTTGAGCATGGTTACAATCTGAAAAAGTCTAAAGAGTATATGGGGTGTGGAAAAAGTCTTCACAAAGAGAAAGAGCTTGACCTACTTGTCTCAAAAAGATTTACTTACATGTGATAAGACAAAGTGGCTCTCTGGTACTATTAGGCATTATAACCAAGAAACTTACAATAGAAACATTTGTGTGGAACTGAGGTGGTATCAATCACTGGGACATCTCTGGTGCTCTGTGGTAGATTCCTGAATACTTGACATGAAGACTGGGCATCTTTCCAAAATATGTGTTGTAAAATATATGAATTATGTGCTATATATTAGTGGCATGAGTACTATATGGATATTTTCCCACTGGATGGCCAGTGTAATCTTTCTCAAGCAAAGTTGATGAAAAATTTCTTACATATATACTTTTTGTCTGCAAGTTTTGCTGATGCCATATCTTTTTTGTGTAAACATATTTTCCTCACTAAAATTATTAATAACCATTTTTAAAGAAGCAAGGTGGTCATGGAGGAAGGCACTGCATGAGGGCAGCATTCATCCAATTTCCTTTCTGCCAGAGATTTCCTTTGTGACTTTGTCTCACTCAGGTTCAGAACTTTAAATATTTTTAAAATTTCTCTTGAAATTTTAAAACTGATTCATAGCTGAGCTTCAGGCCACACAGGCTGCATCTAGACTTTCTACTATAAGAACATGATAATGCCATCATTACTTGTTTGACATCTACAGTCAACAACAAGCTNTGCCAGAGCTTTGCTCCTTAATCAGTCAAGAGAGAATGAGTCTCAGTTCGTAGTTTAGCTCCTTCAGTAAGAAGAGATCTTTTTTTCTTTCTGATTTTTTTTGCCATTCCTCTTCTCTTCTGGTAAGGACTGTAATCACATTATATGTAGACACTTCCAATTGCAGATGCAGCTCTAAGTGTCACTTTAGTATGACTAAAAGCTGACCAACAGGGCAGTCACACTTGACAAGTTTCTTTCAAAGGCTTTGCCATTTTGAGCAATGTTACTGGACTCTGTGGATTTGCCTATATTGTACAGAATGGACTGTAAATTTACTGATTTTGTAGTATGGAAGAAAGGTGGCATCTGCAGAAGCCAGGAGTTTAAAGTCCATTAAGAGTCAGTAGCATTGTTGTTTTATAATCTCCTTGTGTAGCTTTTACTATCCCCGACCATCTGTTCTGACAGATCTTCTCTATGTTCTGAACAAAATGCTGAATAAGATATTTTTCTAGTGCCATGAACTTAATACAATCTAAGCACTGATTACAGTAGGGCTGTGGGTTTTTTTTACCTGTGTTTAGATAATTACTATGCCAAAATTACTGTAAAGCAAATGGTGTGCTGACGGCTTAGAAAACTCAATAACTTCAATTTCTCTTCCTTTCCAATATTTGGCAACTGTCATTTAGCTCTGTGGCATCTGGAAAAAAGCAGTCCAGCAAAAGCTGCTAACGTTATTTTGATGATATGTTTCCCTTCTTGACTATCTTGCTTCCTATACCAGCTGCTGGCAGCACTAAAATGCAACTTCTAGCAGTCTTTAGAGTTGCTATTACTATTATTATTATTACTACTGCTACTACTGCTATTTTCTTAGTGTGACACACACAGCAAAAAAAAAATGTTGTAATAGACAAGTTAATCTGTGGATGGCATTTCTGTTGTGTTTTATTTCTTCCAAAATGACAAGAAGCTTCTCAAATTTATGCCAGACACACATCTACAAAGAGGATAATAATTTTGAGGGTTCTACTAAGCTACCTGAGCCATCATTACTGAAGCAGATTAGAGTTTTCTTAGTTTATATCAGAACTTGAAAGGAATTTTTTGTGGAAAAACGATGTTACAGAAAATCCAGTTCTGGCCAAAGGCACTTTGCTATGCCAATTGGACCATCTAAATAGAAAATTCTCATTTGTTAATTTGAGCTGAAGTTTTTAATGTTGGATCATTTTGAGATTAATTAATGTTTGCCTAATATTGTGTCAACACTTAATAGATGTTATCTGAAAAGCACTTTTTGCTACTTTGCTTTTCTTCACAGACCAGTATTTACATGCAGGATACCATAGATATAATAATGAATTAGATTTCTGTTGCTCTAAAGTAGTCTGTATCTGTACTAGCTGAGTATCTAACCAGGGAAAATCACCTAGGCCTTATACAGTGCAAACCAAGAAATTTCCCCATCTTCTAGATACTTCTGTGATCTTCATTATTATAGTGTTGAGTCATATCGCTGTCTTCCTTCTCAACATCCATGAGAGACAGAAAATTGCTAGCATTTCTGTTTTACATGTGAGAATTGAAGGCCAGTTCACACACTTGCTCTCTGTGAACAGGAATAGACAACAAGTTTTGCTGCATGCTCAACTAGCTGCTAGGCTGATGGTAAAGGCAATTAAAGGGAGCTTAGGCTTGGACCTTTTCTTTACAAAATAGTTGCCAGAAGTAAGAGAAACGTAAAGTGGTTTTTCAACTAGGCCAAGTTGGTTCTTTGCATACAGGGAGCTTCAAGTCCAGCCTCTGCTTCATTTGGAGCAGGGCTTAAGCATCATTTCTTTCTTCTCCAAAATTATTGAAAATAACAATTCTTCTTCTGCAAGAGTTCCACTTTCTCTAGAATCACTCTTCACCCTAATAGTATCTGGACTCCAGTACTTCAGTTAAGGACCATGACTGTTAGGATGCCTTTCCTTACAAAATTGTACAGGAAGAGAAAAAAAAAACAGTCTGGTGACCCAAGAACTCTCCTAGAGCTGAGTCATGATATCAAGCTCCTGCTTTGGTCCGGAGAGTGAAAAGCCATGTTTCTCCTGATGTGGAGACAGGCTGTAATAACTGGGTGACAGAGGGTAGAAGTGGCACCAGGCCTGCTGTCAGACTGCTCACCACCTTGGGCCTTGGGGATTTGGGGACAGAGTGGTACACAAAATTGTGAATGCAGATGAGGCTCTCCAGATCACCAGGTCGCTTTACATATTGCTAGAAAAAGAAATGTCACTGCTGGAGGGGCTTCCCTGCAAAAACACTTAGGTGCTTTCAGGGTAGGCAGAAACTAAGTGGCAGGTTTGAAATTTCTATGACATTAAAATATACTTTTTCATTTAGTGGCCTGAGATCAACCTGAAAAGTTTAATCAACTTGCTTTAGAAGCAGGTCGATTTCTCATATTGCTGGTTAAGACCTTAAATGAAAAGGACTGTAACATTATATTTGTTTATGGCTTCTCTGGAAACACTCTAGGGTGTGATTTTGTCCCATGACTGTACTTGAAGAAACTACCTCTTCTATTGTGGTCTCACTGTGGTCTAATCTTACATGGCTGAGATTTATAGACTGAGCTAAAACATAGTGTGACTGCTGAGGTGTCAGTTTGGAGACAGAGGCACAACCATCCACAGTGCACAGAACCTGTGCTTCTTCCTGCACTGGTGGTGTCAATGCTACTCCAAATGTGGGCACGGGGAGCAGAAATGAGCACCTGAGAACCTGGTTCTCCTTCTCTTGATTCCTGACTGCTAAAGGTGGAAAATCTTTAATGCACCCTGGCAGCTTCAGAGCAGCAAAGAGAAACAGAATGTCATCTAACCTCTCATAAAAATTTCATTTCTCATAGAGCTTCTCCTGTACCTGAGAAATCCCAGTTAAGAAAACCTGCAAGGTTACTCTCCAGAGAAGTAGAAGAAGAAAGTGAAGAAAATAGTGGGACCCACATGAGGCAAAAGATATACAAGGAAAAGCTTCATTCTCTGGTTTTCATGCTGCTGTCACCCAACTTAGCTGTTTGTCCTCTAAAATAATAAGATAAGTCATAGAATAATTCAAGCTGCAAGAGAGGTTGTCTGCTCCCATCATATGTGTTTTATACCTCATTCAGACATTCTCCTGACCTGAGTGTAGCAATTTGTGAAATAACATCCTTGTTATTACGTATCTCATTGTAAGTACATTGCAGTGATTTACATCTCTCCAGTCTGAGATGTAATACTGAGGACTTTCCTGCTCTGACAAGACAAATACAGCCTCAGTATTCATAAATAGCTAGACACTGAAATAGTGTTCAGTAATCCTTTAACTGTAAACAATGTGGTCAGGGGGTTCAGCATGAGAAGAGCAGGGAAGGACAATAAGGATTCACATCCGTGTTATGCATTCTCCCTAATGTATACATGTCAGAGGAAGAAAGCTGTGCATGGATGACTGCTCTGATTCAGAAACATCAAAACAACAGGCATGTGAACTGTAAACATATGACTAATTTTTTTGACTTAATCTGAATTCCCTCAGTGATGCCTCCTATTGTGTCTATATAATTTATGCCTAGTATCTTTACATAATCTGCATATACATGAAATTATACATCTCAGGCAGAGTAAGCATGTAATTCTAAACACCTGGTAGACAACCTCACATGTTCATGTGTGTGCCCATATGTTTTGTGAGTACAGGTTGCTGTGAATATGTGTATTATTTCATTCTCTTGCCTGCTACAGAACTGAGGGTACTTTAGAGACCTAGTAACCTTACATTCATGCCATTTAAAACTGAATAAAATCCAAGAAAATAATATAGGAAATTATGCAGCATTGGAGGAAGAGGGTCAGGCTGGCTGCATTCCTTATACTCATTAAGAGGCTTCTGTTCCAGATTTCAAAAATGTAAATATGATGACCTCTCAGAGGAGTCAATGAGAGTTGAATTGTATAAAGGGTCAAAATAAAGGTGTATCTAGCTCAGCATCCCTCTCCTGTCCATGTTGTCCTCTGTGTAGGACAAGCAAGATATTCTTTGTACTTTGCAAGAGGTTCTGGAGAAATTTCATATAAGAAGGGAAACATTCATTGACTCAGTCTTTTACATGGTGCTTGCTGAAGGCAAGCATTTTGGGGCAAGGCATGGCAGGAAATAAAACTTCTGGTTAAGGGGTGCCTAGACAAGGTATCCGCCAAGGCTCTTTCTTCTTTCCTTGTCTCCACCTGCCAATTCAACTGCTCTGAGAGGCCTTGAGGTGAAATTAACTTCCTGGTCCTCCTGCAGCTTCCTGAAGATAGTCCCTTCCAACCTGAATTACTCCCTGATTTTGTGGATTTGTCAGGGATGGATTAAGTGAGGAGACAAAAACAATTAGCTGTATCTTGCCCTGGTTTCTGCACCTCGGGAGCAATCACTCCAGCCTGTGATGAAGCAGAGTCTCGTCACGTCACACCAGAGTCTGCCATGTGGTTGCTTTCATCTGCTCAAATTAACATAGAGTTGGGTTCAGTTGGCCAGACGGTGCCACCAGCTGTATTTAGTTCTCACAGCCTTGGCAGGTGCAGTAATTCGATGAGGTTAACCACTAGTTAAAGGGATGCAGAAACCACTTCTCACGTTTCAAGCTATTGTATTTTGTGTGGTAGGAAATGTCCCTTCTATCTATATGGTTATTGATCATATCATTAAAACATAACAGTGGCTGGAAACTAGAGCTATGTGAAAGTATCAGTGGTTTTACTTCCCAGAGATATCAAGAAATATCTCCTCTCATGCCCTCCATCAGGTTTGGATTCAGGTGAAGCCAGTATTTCTAAATTTAAAAAGAAAATGCATAAAAACTGATATGCATTGAATTTTATGCTTTTTTTTCCAAGCACAAATTTAGCAAGGATGAAGGAGTGATCAAAACCACAGACTAATCAGAGTCAGCTTTGAACCCAGCTCAGATATCTGTTCTTTTTGCAAATGTTGGCCAAAGTTTTGGATTGGGAATGAACTAAAAAAACCAACCCAAACAGCTCCATCCCACTGTAAATTAATAGCAGGAGTGTGCAGGGAATCACTGGGATCATTGTATAAACTCACCATTTAGCTCCCTGATCATGGGTGTTTCCCTGACAGCATGAGCCCCCTCAGGCGGTTCACCTCTTTTTTCCTACTCTTACTAGAGAAGAGCTACCTCATTGCCTCTGGGTATAGCACTTTGCACAGTAGTGCCATATAATGTCTGCTACACATGTAGAGCATCCCTGACATGATGTGACCATGGCTGGATTCATAAATTCTATAGGGCTCAGCTTTCCCAAGTAATCTTATGTCTGATTTATGTTTAATAGTCTTTTTTTTCCCCCCGAAATTTGCTATATGCAATTTATGAACTTATGATTAAACAAATTAACAAATTTCTAAAGACTACTAATTGCGAATTGACCCAGAGTGTGGGTGAAATGTATGCTGTGTGTCCCCATACATGCCAGAGCTCTCACAGCTCTCACAGTGTACTTACTAAAACCAGTCCTATGAATCTTCATTAAGACAGAAATTATAGGCACTATCACAGCTCTAATTCTGACTTTCCACATCTGTATCTGAGATTGTGCATAGCAAAGATACCACTTCATTTCCAAATAATTTACAAAGGGTGTATTTTTCCCCACTGAGAAGTTGCATTGTACCAGCAATCAGCAATTCAGGGCTTTCAATTAAACATTGTGGCATTTAAATGGTAGTAAAAATGAAATGGTAGAGCAGAATAGGAAGGAATCTAAAACCAGTTGCAATTACACTCATTTTTATTTCAGACTCTTAAATTTTAATGCCTTTTACAGGCACATGAATAAATGAATTATGCAGGATTCACAACTGTTGGGAATTAATTCATACTGTTCCAGAAAGCTCTAGTTCAGCAGAAGTAGAAAAGGGAATAATAGGTTCTAAATGTGCCAACTGTTGGCCATAGGTCTTCCAGTGATTTTAACAATATGCCAGCAAGTTACAGCACCTGCTGTGTGGCTAGGGATCAGGGGGAATGCTCCCACCACATCCTGACAAAATGACTTCTTATCATCAGTGAGAGATAGCTGTTTTCTTATTTTTTCTCCATGGAAAAGTGTGGCATCTCTTAATATGGGCCACACTTTTCCCCTCTGCCCTCAAGTAGTACTGACAATGTAAGTTGCTTTCTCTTGCCCTTGTATCACTATATACAAGGGCATATATTGACAGGACAAGAGGGAATGGCTTTAAATTGAAAGAGAATCAGTTTAGATTAGATATTAGGAAGAAATTCTTTGCTGTGGGGGTGGTAAGGTACTGCAATAGGTTGCCCAGACAAGGTGTGGATGACCCATCCCTGGAAGTGTTCAAGGCCAGGCTGGATAGGGCTCTGAGCAACTTGGTCTTGTGGAAAGTGTCTCTGCTCACAAGAGGGGGATTGGAACTAGGTGATATTTAAGGTCCCTTCCAACACAAGACATTCTATGATTCTATAATGATAAGCATGGTCCCATACTTCTGACATTGGTAGCTGTCATTATAAGCTCAGTTGCCTCTCATGAAGATCCAAACATCGATTTGTGCTCAGATTCACACTGCATAAGTCTGTCTGTAACTCGGGACTGTTTAATTTAGGCTTCTTGTGGGTTGAATCCTTTGATTCAAGGTTATTTACACCTAATGGGATTTACACTCGCTAATCATAATTCAGGGGCTGAGGTTACTGCTGTGGTCAATAGAAGTTTAAAAGTTTCTCTGAGGACCTTACTTAGATGTCTAAAATTTGATGATATGAATATTCTTCCTTTATCTCTCTAAAGCAAAGGTCTGAAATCACAGCTCCAAAATAAACACTGATTTATTAAAACAGGGAACTAATTTCTCTTATCCACAAAAGAACTGAAATAAGGCTTCATGTGAGTTACTTTATCATTTTGGGTGGGAATTCAACCCATTATAAATTTTAGGGAACATCAGTTGCTGACCTGAATCAAACAAAGCCCTTTTTGCCATGTTTTGAGTTCTCTGTGTTCTCACCAGTCAGCAAAAATGAAAGAATCTGAGAAGCTCAGATGGGATTTTCTGCACCACGAAACACCAAGAGCTTATTATAGCATTGTTCCCTACCAGTTTCTGTAAAGAGCTGCAAGTGCCCGGACCGCCTTTCTCCAGCTCTTCTCCCCTGAAATGAGCCAGGGTTGTCAATAGAAAAATCGATTTTTCAGTTCTGTTTGCAACATATACATGCACATCATGTATTCCAGAGTCTTTTACTCACGTGGGAAGTAGAAATGTAAGGTCAGATGGCCACTAGTTTTCAGTATGAGTCTTGTACCAGACATGAAATGCTCCTAAGTGTCTCTTGCTCTGCATCCATCATCCTCCCAGAATCATAGAATAGAATCATAGACTATCCTGAGTTGGAAGGGATCTGCAAGGAGAAGCGAGTCCAACTCCTGGCCCTGCACAGGACCACCACAAGAATCACACCATGTGCCTGAGAATATTGTCCAAACATTCCTTGAACTCTAGCAGGCTTTGCAAGCTCACATAGCTTCCCTTCTAGACCCTTCACCATCTTCTTCCTTCAATTCTACTGTACCTTCCATATCTGTTTGAAGGTTGCCTCAGAGGGAGTGCTCAGCACAGTGGAACCAGAACACGAACAAGGCCATAGAATGCCTCATTAAATTCTGCCCTAGATGCAAAGATGTGTGAAGAGGGGACACAGACTCATATACGTAATTGCAACTGACTTTTGCAGCTGATGTGTTCAATATCTGGTCATCTTGGTTTAGGTTAAAAAGTTCACACAGGAACAAACAGGAACAGAAACAGGAACTTTGCTGTACAGCTTTACCTACATCCACTGAATAGGTAGCTTTTTGGCCTCATGATCCTGACTATGAGCTCTGTAAAATGAAGTAAAAAACCCCTTGCCCTCCCTTTACCTGCCCAACTTTCTGCAGTGGGTAAGGTCATCCATAGTCAAAACATTGCATTTCTTAGTGTCACTGTACTTTTTAAAACTTTCCTTATTATTCTTCAGAGCATAACACTGACGTCACTGCCACTCCCATCACATCAGGAGAAACTGGCTAGATAAAAAGGCAATCCTGTCTGTCCTCTGTCTGCACTGAAGACAACTGTTTTAGGGAAGAATTACAATATGAGGCCATAAAGAGTATCAGGTTTTAACTTTGCTAACAGTAGTGTAACTTCATTCTCTTTTTCCACGGTGCTTTGTAATTTAATTCTTATCTGAGAATATCCTCGATTCTGGGACTAGGAACACACATGGTGTTCACACAATTTGTCTTTGCATTAAACTTGTTGCTGCATCTCAAATGAAGAACCGAGATAGCTTTAAGAGGAACAAGAGTCCTCCCAGTACTTCCCTCCCTTCCAACTCTTTCAGTGAGATTAAAGATCCCTGAAGCGTAACAATAGTTTATCAAAGAGGGAAAGGCAAATCTTCATCCTCCTCTTGCTGAGGCCTTTCCCTGATTTCAGGCTGCTTTCTGTGTGCGACATGATCTGTAGAGTGGGGTACTCCCAGAGGAGTCCCAAGCTCTTAGATCCCCAACTACAGTGGTTTGGCATTTTTGACAGCCTTGTAGTCTGCGTTTGCATCCCCAGCCACAGCACAATGCACAGTCTTTAACAGGAGACTGGCTGAGGCTTCTGGAGTTGTTTTCATACTGATAAGCATTCAGTTAAGGTAAATATAAATAAAGAAGATTTTCTTGAGTGCTAAATAATAGTGGCAGCCAGGGAAGGAGTTTCTTGTTGGTCAGTCACTGAAACATATCTTCTGTTAGTGCAATGGGATCTCCTGGAAGTGATTCTGCTCTTCCACCTGCTGATCCTCAGCACCTTTGTCCTTTGTGTGCATTTTCAAAGGGGATAAAAACCAAACCCCTACTTTGTTCTGGAAGATAAGCTACTCATCTGTGTCAGCTTACTGTCACTCTCCTCTTGCAGTTAAGCTCCTTTAGCAAAGGTATAACAAAGTTTAGCTCAGACTTTCTCTTCCAGAGCTTCCCGTTCCTTCTTGCCATCCAACTGCACTGTCCAGGGAGAGCTCTTCCAGGTCCTACACAGCCCAGTGATACATCCAAGCTACACCAAGAAACCTGTAGGAACCCATCATCCAACACTTCTGTCAGAGAAGGTCAAGAGGAGTCTGCTGCTTTTTGCTTTGTCATCTGTGGACAGGACTGATTTCCCTCTGTGTAGAGACCAGACTGTGTCCTCAGCTTCACTGGGAAAGAAAAGTGCTCTGAACAGAGGCTGAAGACCTGCTTTCTTAAGAGACGTGAGCATATGCCCGGCTCCAGGCACTGCTCATGTCTTTTCTGTCAAAATATTTCAAGTGTGGGACTCCGATAATTGTATTTCTATAATTTTCAAGGCACAAATTTTTTAAGTGAACACCCGCAAAAAACCTTCAACTCAGTTGTATTCTGGTCTTTTTTTTTAGAGGGACAAAAGTGTCTTTTTTTCAACTTGAAGAGTTTCACATACATAAATTGCGCTCAGCTGGTTAGCAAAGACTTCCTTTTCTTTTTTATATCATCACACTGTTAACCTGCTGTCAGAGCCATATTATTTTTTCTAACACATCTGAGTCACAAGGATTTTGTTTATGAAGTTTTATCTCCCTTCCCGATACCAGTAATTTTAAAATGTCAAGTTTTTGGAAGCACTCTAAAAAAGCAAAAAAAAAAACAAACCTGAAAGAGAGAAAGGTAACTCTGTGGACTCTTCAAGAATAGCTCTTTCTAGAAGAACAAAGCATGTAAAAAGAAGAATGTGTAGAAATCTGATTTTGATTGCTTTACTTGGTTAGTGGCTCATCACCAGTGGTGGCACATAAGTCTCATCAACACAATCCATTAAACGGCTGAAAAAAATATTGAAATGAAACAAACACCTCATTCCCACAGCTGCAAACAAAATATGAGAAGTAAGAGTGTTTTCAGTGTCTATCCTGATCCTTATTTGCTTAAATGACATCCCATTGGGGCAGCATTGCAGAAAATTGTCCTAAGACTTCCTGCACAAGGCATCGTTTTTTGATTCAAAACAGTTGGAAAAACACAACTGAATGAAAGTTCATTCAGAGGACCAGCTGTTGAGATGACTGTACCGCTTGAAGCCTTGGAGAATACAGTGGAAAACTGTCTCAGAACTGGCAATGAAACAAACTTGGGACTGGTCTTCCAACCAGAAGCCAGTGTGCCAACAGGAGTGCAGATAAAAGGGTGGGCAAAAACTTGGATGTAAAGCCACAGTCACATCAAAGCAACAAAAATCTGTAAAAAAATCTGCCACTAGACTGTAAATGGGACTATTTCTTGAAACATTCTGGGGTTTGTGCTTCTTTTAATTTGGAAAATTTTACCAGGCAATGACCACCTTACTAATGGAGGTACTAGAAAACAACAATTCAAAGAAGAGCAATCAATGGCAAAAAGAATGTGATTTAGAGACATGACATAGATTAATTATGCAATTATTAAACTCCACTGATTTGTATAGAAAGTCATTTAAATGATCACCCATCAAAAGCGTGGCATTGCCAGCCTCAAATGGACATAAAACAATAAAATGTGTGAGTGGAGGCTGTGTGCAAACAGAAAAGAAGAAAGAGAGAAATCCTTCTTTTTACAGTTCTTGAAGGTAACAGCAGACACTGAAAAAAACACCTGATAATGAAATGCTATGAGGCTGTTGACTACTCTCAAAGAAAAATCTCTGAAAACCGCAGGAGTGGGAACACTGGTCCCTGTTTGATAAGCTTATGGAGCTCTGTTCCTGACATGCACCAATCTAACACCCAAATTTCAAACTCCTGAATGATCATATGCATGGTGAGCAAGAGAGGGGGAGAAAGCATGTTGCAGTCATCCCTTCTGAGCGTGCAGAAAAGCAGTGCTAATAAGTGGGGAGAGAAACAGCAGCAGTGTCTGTGCACTAAAATCAGAAAGTCACCATATCGCTGGTTCAGCTGTGCTCTGCACACCAAGGAGCTGAGAGTGCCAGCTCTGAGAGAAGGAGGAATACAGCTGATGCAGGATGAAATAACCAGATGTGGATTTTTAAGGCATGAACAGGTGTGGACATCTCTGAATGCACTTTTGTCTGCGTTAAGTGCCCCGCAGAGCCCCAAGATCAAAGTGGGGCTTTGGTGGTGGAAGAGAGGTTTGTCTTTTGAAGAACTGGGGGAAAGCTCATTTTGCGAGCAGACAGTAAGTGAATAAGTGTTAGCTGGGAGGGTTCAGGGCTGAGAAAATCAGAACAATGAAAAGTTTGCCAGGATTAAAAGCATCATCCTCTGCAAGTTTCCTCATTATGTTCTTTCACTTGACTGGCTCTGATCCAGCACACGCTTGGGTAGAGCTCATGGTTACATAGAGGAAAGCACCTGAAATATCTCTTTTTCATATGTGCACCCACACACGTATGGGTATATAACCTTTAGATTTAAAACTTATCCTACCGGGAAGTGAAGAATTGCCCCTGGACTTGCTTGTGAGGCATCACCCTTCCCTTCATCTCTATCCAATTGCTTTGTCTGTGGCATGACTGAGGTTGCAAAGAGCCTCAGACATTTGTGTGTCTGCCACTAGAAACAAACATATAATAAAAAAATTTGGTGGAAGGAAAACAATGGGCTTTATTCAACTCCGAGAGCCTCTTTGTTTTACTGTTGACCACATGCGTGGGCTTTGCTGCTATCCTGCTTTGCTCCAAGTCAGTTCTCTATAGGTCCCTTCTTGCTTGGATAAAACTTACCAAGCACATACGTGTCTTTCTGCACATGCCTTCACTGGTGATTTCTGCATGGACACAGGCTTGCTTAATATGAAGCATATTAAAGCTTCACATTTAATCCCACTACCATTACTACTGTTGTGATTGTGTAGCATGGCTGCAGTCTTAAGCACTGCACGAGCACAGAGGGTAAAATAGGCCCTGCTTAGAAGAATTTGAAGACAGTCAGACAGACATTAGCAACCACCATCACCACCACAACAACTAAACAATCGGAAATTCAGAGAGCAGAGATTTTTTTTCCTGCTCTTTTGCTAACCACCCCTCTCATCTCTGTCCTGTGGCGAAGACACATGCTCCACCCTGCTTTGTCCATGTAGAATGCTGCCCCTGGCAGAAAGGGGCCTCATGCCACATCTGCATTTTTCAGGGAAGACAGAGGGAAAAGAACAAGCTGGCGTGCTGCTGACTGACCATTGCCATTGGTGTGGGTAACAGCAACACACATGACTAGCAGGCAGTGGCTCTCAGATGCACATGTGTACACAAATGAGGCTGCACTGCTGCTGCTCTCGGCTCTGCTCAGTGGTGGATTATGTTGGCACAGGCACGGTAAATGCATATACTTTTTGAAGAGAGAAAAGGAAAAATAGAAGAGGAATCCCCAACCTACTCTCTACAGGCTGACTGATCCCCATCCCTGTTCTTCCCTGAAGTAACTCTCAGAAGGGCAGAGCTGGAAGCTCCCAGCTCTGATTCATCTGTCATGAAACCCACGAACAAGGGATGGATGAGTTTTGGCACGTCTGACCAGAAGCTGTCCTCCTATGTATATGGGAGGGCCTGCAACCTGAAGGGAAACTTCCATCTCTTAGATGGGGGGCAGTGACTGACCTCCTCCTAGCAATGGATGTGAATAGTATGATGACACAGAAACAGTAATAATTTGAATTTAAGGAAGTAAGTCCTTGGTTACAGATGTTCGTATTGCATTCAACATAGGTTTTGCAGTCCTTGCATTTCCATTTTCCAACATGCCACAGAATTTTGCACTGACAGATTTTGAATTGCATCAAAGGAACTGTCAGAGGTGAAGCTACATGTTTTGACAGCTGGAGAGTTGACAGCTGATGCTTTAGACACCTGGGAAGGCCTTGGGAGTCAGTTTGAAGTTCTAGGATAAGTACATTAAGTGGATATATTGGCAAAGTAACAAAGTTAATAAGAATGGTGAGATTTAAACTGTCATCATAAAACCATCACCATCCTGTCTTGAATTCCATACTTGTTTTTCAAGCTACCTCTGTGAAGACATGCTGTTTTGTGGCAACTAGTGATTTCCACAGTGTTGGAGTCCCACAGTATTACGGGGAGAATGCAGTTGACCTGCTTCATCTGTACTCTCGCTGATTACAACTCCAGCCTGAATTTTATTCTCTTCAACACGTGAAAGTTGGAAGCATCTTATTTTGTCTTCTACCTCAACTGGTCTTCTTCCCCATTCCCACACAGTCATTTTTCTCTGACTAGCCTGAAAACCTGGTTTGCAAAGATTAGATGTAATAAACTTAGGTGATTTAAAGCAGTTGAAGATTTTATTACCAGTCCTATTTCACTGGATTTGAAAATTCAGCACTAAATCTCTACTAAACTTATTTTGGTGGGCTTGGACAAACCAGGGTTCCTACCTGAAATACATGCATTTGTTGCACAGATGTAAGAAATACATCTGTGGTGACACATACACACACAACCCAAGTGCACTTTCAGAGCAATCCATCATCTTAGTGATTCTTTTCCTTTCCTTGTTTTCCCATGGATATGATTAATTCACTTCCAAACTCATTCCTTCATCTTGAGAGCTAATGTCAGCCTTGTTTAGGAGCAGCTCTAACCAAGATACAACACGTGAGGACATTGGAGCTGAGCCGAGAGGCCCCGTTCCAGTTCCAGCCGACATGTAGCCCTAACAGCTGATCCAGATATCCACCAAACAGCTGGCAGGATGTGGCCCACAGCTGTTAGAAAAAATGACAAGGAACTGTGTCTGTTTAAAGAGGCAGAAGAGATAGTTTAAATCCCATGACCTAGGGACTAGTATCACACAAAGAAAGGCATTTTCAAGCTCACTGTTTCATACATATGTATATGCACACATGCTTAATTGCAATGGGCTATAATAAATGAATGTGGGAGGATAGCAGCCTCAGTGCATCTACTCATGGCAAGGCTGTATGTGTTATTCAACTCCCAATAAGAAGAATACTGTGGGATCATCCCTCCATGTGAGGGAAACAAAAACAGGAGGAATTAGTAAGGTCTGTATGCATGGCTGCTCTAGTTTATAAGGGTGTGGAGTTGCATTAGTGAAATTGTTTCCTTGCTTCCACATGGTGCAAAACCATGCCAAGTGCTTTAATAGAACCCATGTACATCAGTGAGCAAAAAAGACTGAAGCCATCTGTCTTGCTGCTAAATAAGATCACTGTTTAAATCCCAGAGAGGCTTTTAAGGTTAGATTTGAAAAGAAGGTTAGGAGTCTAGAAGTAATGTGCTGTAATGTTTGACATTTAGTAGCCAGGTCTTTGCAGTAGAATCCAGAAATTGAAAGTGCCTTTGCTCCTTACATGAAGTCTGAGGAGCACTGGTGTCTCCATGCTCTTGACCAGACAGGAAGAATATGCAGCTACAGATACCGAGGAAACATCAGGGACAGATGAACTCCTTCAAATGCCTCACTCTGGATAACAGGGAAAAGGCAAGAAAAACATTGTACTGACCTGATCTGGTACCTGAGCTGATTTTCTCTAAGTCAAGTCTGACCATACTCTGCACTGGGTTGACATGGGATTGTACATAGGTCATATGTGAAGATACAGTGATCCACCGCTGGCAGTCTCCTGTACTTTGTTACTTAAAAGCTTGAGGATTAACTGCAGTCAGAGACGGAAAAGCCCCTTAGTCGCTGAACCCCAGCTCCCTGCAGTACAAGATTATCCTCTTGGTAGATCCTGCTGTAGTTCAGTCAATAGGGGGAACTGAAAACCAAATGAAATATTTGGCTTCACAGAACTCAGTCTGGAAGCTGCACTTTTATGAACATCTGGTAATGCTACCTCCCACTCATAAACATCAAATGCAGGACCCTCCATGTCCCTTTGGTCAGGATCTTTCCCTTCTGTTGCAGTACTTTAACCAGGGAAGAATTTAGAACATTTCCTCCTTCCCAACAGGTTAGAAACTGGAGGCTTTAAGGTAAAAAAGGTTTGTTTCCCAATTTCATTTTTACTTTCTAATCAGAAGGGACCATTCTATATCTTCTCTTTCATTAAAAGTCCTCACAAATTTTCCTGGTCTTTGTGTCAAAACTATTAGGCAACTGGAGGTCAGAGCCTTTAATTCATTATATAACAATAATTTATTTAACTGGAGCTTTTTCAGAGGTCTCAATCTGAAAGGCCAGCATCCTAGGGATTTTCTCTGGTCAGTGGACCAATTTCCCACAGAGGATACCAGGAAATCTGTTTTGACAGTGAATATGCTGCCATAATTGCAGCTACTCCAATGCCAGCCCTTGGTAGACACATGCACCCAGCCACCATGGCTGTTGTGTGGACATGGGAGAACACAAGGACCCTGAGAATGAGATAAGGCTGGCTCTGGACCAGGTCTCTAATTAGCCTTCAAAAGAATGTAATGAAAACAGTATTTGGGTCCTACGGTTGGCAAAGTCATGTTCCAGGTTAAATTATTTCTCATCCTAAACACAATGAAAATTTAACAACCGTTGTCACGTGGATCATATTGGAAACCAAGGATGGGATTTAATACTTAGGGTACAAAGGATGAAACTTAAGTGGTTATAGCCATTATTAACCTCAGGGCAGCCTCTCCTCCTGCCATGTTTTGTCCTACCCACATGCACATAAGATTAGCAAAATTTCCAACTCAGCACAGGAGCAGCAAAAGAGCATGTGCCTCTTCTTCTCTTGTTGGGATAGACAGAGTTGACCTCAGACCCAAATTCACCTAAACCAATGTTAATTGCCTTCCACAGGCACTGGTTTAAAACTCATGAAGAGAAATATTGTTCAGAAAAAAAATGCAGCCATTGATTTCTTCTCAAAGGTAAAGAATGATAAAACCCTGCCAATATAAACAGAGATACAGGATTTCCTAGCTTGATGCTAGTGCAGTGATTCCATGCTGCACAGGATTTCAGTTCTCAGAGATGTCTTCCTTCCTTTCTCACACAATCAGCCATACTCTAAGATTCTAATTAACTGTTTTGTGAGGTCCCTAACAGAGTGGGTAGAAGAGAAACTAATTCATGTGACTAGACTGTCCACAAGGGTTTAGCTTCACATTTAGCATTTCTCCTGTTACAGCAGACTACCTGTGTGGTGTCTCTGGTTGCTCCCTGGAGGCCGCTACATTAATGATGGTGTGGGCCTCCACTGGAGGTACATAAAATCCATTAATGAGCTCCTGTGAATGAAAAAGGAAGATATTCTAAAAGATAAAGTGTTAACTTTCCTACTAACAAATTTATGCATATATAACCCAAATAAAATGGCTACAGATCAGTTTATCCAAAAATTAGCATTTTTTATTTTATCATTTGTCTCAAAAATAGTGTTCTGTGGTTCAAGCTCAGAAGGGGTAGTATTTAATTAGAGATTGCCCTTGACTTAAAAAAACTTGTTGAACTAAGTTCAGATGGTAGGCAATGTAAGAAAACCACTAGAGAAGTCTAGTAAGATAATCTTGTTGAAATTCTATAACTTAAAAAACTGGGGAACAGTTTCTGTGTTCCTTATTTCTGTGTTCATGAGGATACATTCTCTTCAGAATCCCACCAGCCAGTGTTCATAGAATCATAGAATATCCTGAGTTGGAAGGGACCCACAAGGGTCATTGAGTCCAACTCCTGGCCTTGCACAGGATCTCCACAAAAATCATACCATGTGCCTGAAAATATTGTCCAAATGCATCTTGAACTCGGTCAGGCTTGGTGCTGTGACCACTCCCCTAGAGAGCCTGTTCCAGAGGGCAAACACCCTCTGAGCAAAGAATTTTTTCCTACTATCCAACGTAAACCTCCCCTGACACAGCTTCATGCTTGTGTCCTGTCACTGCTTACCACAGAGAAGAGATTGCTCTCCGAAAGTACCAGGGGGTTTTCTGGCTGATGCATCTTCATTTTCTTGTGGAGAGTGTCTGTAAGACCCAATTCTGACACATTATTAAGAAACTCTAGTGGCTAATCATTCTTCAACCAGCGGTCCTCCTGCTTAGGTGAAATCTCTCACCTGTCATTTTCTTCTACTTGCGAAAATATGGACCGGAACACACAGTTGAGTGTTACTAGATTTTCATGCAAAATATTACATTTTTAGAAAAGCAATTCAACAGAGTTTACTGTCTAAATTCAAGGAGCTCTACTGAAATATTTTATTCATTATTTCAACTGTTTTTTTCTTGACCTTTCTTAAGAACACTTCAAGAAACTTCAGTATCTCCCTGGCAAACAACCCACCCCAGGCCTGCAATAGAGGACACAATTCAGCTTTGTTCACTGCATTCACCTTAACAACGCAGCTGAGTTCTGCCATAGAACATTTCTAAAGCTGTTTCTATGGATTAATTCATCTTTCAACTACTCCATGGCAACACTAGGTGACTAAAAAAGAACTGTGGATATTTTAATGGTGGCCACTACAACCAATGACATAGCTTCAAAAGCTATCCTGTCAGAAAAGTACATACTGATTTCTTCAAAGCATTTTTGCCTAATAAATTCATAACTGTCTATCAGAAGCAAATTTGTAGTTCTGGTGTAGTTTGCTTGCCTACATCTATCTGCCTTCAGCCTTCTAATTTACATCATTACCTCTTTGGGATTGGCACCATCCATTTTTTTCCTTCCATAGGAAAGTCATGACCAAGTCCAAGATGCTTAGGCACATATGATTATTTAACTATAAAAAGCTGAAAAATTGTCCCATGTTCCCGAGATATTCTAAAAGAGAATAGGAGGTTATTAAAGAATTCCTCACAGCAGCCAGTGAAAATTCAGGCCATTAAGAAGTACCACAAAACACACCCTTTAAAATACAATTAGAAGTTGCTTAACAATCAGCCATTCCCTCTAAATGCCTGTGGCAAAAGTACTAATAGTGACATAAACGTAAAAGCTTATAAGTATATATTCATATAAGCTTTCATTATACAAATATTGATCAATATCCACAAGGGACAGGATTATTTTTGTACACAGGCTGGTGTGAGATAGCGTTGGGATGTGATAATCTCCACGTGATATTTCTTCCTTGCCACCACAAAATCAGCCCCTAAGTGGTTTACTCTTATGCACAGCATGGTGCCTCTGTAATACATCAGCCTTCAAGACTTAAGTATATATTCCTGTTAAGTAAGTTAAAACTGCATAGGTTTAAGATCACAATCTGCTAATGGAAAGACATTAGGTGTTATTAACCATAAAACATGGAATTGATCAGAACTGACAATATTTTTATGGAACATAATTTTTGGTAAAATCATAAGCAATTTCCTGGTATCATTTGGATAAAATTTGTACTATCTATATTATTTCTTTCCAAACTATAAGGAACCAGGGAATTATGTATCTAGGCTGATTCAGGATGTGGGGAAATGACAGTGTAAAATACTAGACTGTCATTGGAAAGGGAAGACCACAGTCACACTCTCAGGAGTAGCTGAAGTTCCTGGGTTACAGAAGTTCCATTAGATACAGAGAAACAATCTAGTAGTTAAACACTTGTTATTATTTTTTAATTTATGTTGTAGCTTACACTGGTCTCTTGCAGCTAAGAGTTGTACATGTCCCCAGCAGCTTGTGAATAAAGGATAGTATATCTTTAAAAAATATCTTTTTAAGATTTAAAATATTAAAAAAAAATCTTTTGAACTATAAAAAACAACAAATGAATATAGATAGAATGAAACATGAGAAAATGAAAGTTATAGAACTAGATAGTGATAGGTGACTTTGTGCCATTTCAGTGGCATATTCTTAAAAAAGTAAATATTACTATGATTATTTTGATGCACAGTATGGTAGCGAGGTTCCATCTCTCTCTTCTCCGAGTATTAGTTTGGAAAATCTATTTCTGCTTCTCATCCCAGCAGAAGACAGACCATGAAGACCTGTAGAGAGATGTTAATTTAGAATATCACCACTTTTATAACTTCCATAAAACAATTAAAATTGGAGTTAATTCTGTAGAAGTATCTGGACTGCTGACACTCTTTCTGACAGGGCTGATCTGGCCATACAGGTTAAACATAACCTGTGAGATCACATTGTCAGCCACACAAGAGCACCATGTTGGAGAATGGATGATAAAATGTATGGACAGCTCCTGTTAGGTAAATGTTAAGTGATTACTATTCTTCAGCCTGGAGAACAGACAGTAATGACAAGGGGATGTCGTGTGAAAGTATTAGGAAGCAAGTCCAGAGACAACTCTTCACCCAGCGTGTTGTTAAGCTGTAGGACTGCTCCCCACAGGATGTGGGGGATCTGGGTTCAGGAAGGAACTGGACCAATTCATGAACGAAAAATTTATTGAAGGCTATTAAGTACAAAAATTCTAATTCTGGTTTAGAACACCACTGAATTACGAATTATTGGCAGCTGGGATCCTATTCTGGGAAAGTATCCCTGAATGCTTTCTCTAGCTCTTCCATGGGGATCTGCAACAGGGCTAAACTGATCTTTGATGTGAGATAGTGTAGTTCCTCTTGCGCAGTCACATCACAAAATTACTTTAGACTTAAAGGAAAGAGTGCCCAGCTTGTGTGACAATTGTAAAACTGTACATTTCAGGATTTGTCTCCTGTATTCTGCTTCAGAAATCAAGTCAAGCCTGTAAGGCAGTATCCCAGATACATTTAGCCTCATTGAAACTAATGGACGACTTAAAGCTCAGACTTGAGTGAAACCAGAAAATAAGCTTCAGATTCAAAGAAAGAAGCGGAAGAGTCTGTGATAGGAAGTATAATTCTCCATGTGGACATTTCCAGGTTTCTATTGTATTCAGGTACATATAAATTAAAATATGATCTAGATTTGTTTTTTTATGGGCCTTGCTTCAGCCCAGCATATTTGTTTTGAAACTTAGAAAGCTATTTTAAACAATGAACCTGGAAGATAATGTGGTTAATGGTTGGGTTATGTCAATGTCCCTGACTAAACTTCTCAGGTGAAAAAGCACCAGTGGGTTTCTTTTCTTTAACTGAAAACTCAACCATGAAACCCAGAGCAATTCATCATCAAACAAATTTTTCACACCTGTTCGGAAAAGGTAAAAACCACCAAGGAACCATCTGGTGTCAGAAGCAGCATCTGGAGTTGTGGGAACTGCTGATTCACCACCCAGCTAGGAAGCAGAGGTGTTATTTTTTCCCCAGGGTACTAACCTATGTTCCACCACCGCTTTCTGGCATAGCTGGGAAATTAGTCTCTTTGCCCTCTACTGTATCTACAAGGAAAAGGGCTGTGAGATGTGCAATGACCTGGTTGCAGTATTGTTGGTTGAAGATGGTGGCAAACAGGCAGGTTGTTATAGCTGGAATCTGAAGCAGAACATTTCCTTTCCCTTGAAGCCAGAGCTGATTAGCTTTGGGACAGGTGTGAACAAACAGATTCACTGTTGAAAAAAAAAAAAAGAACTTTTTTATTATTACTTTACTTATTTATTTATTTATTTTGTGCATTTTGGACAATGGAAACCTCTATTTCATATGCTTTTTATCTCTCTTCAATTGAGACGTTGACACTTTTGATTAAATCTTTGATTAACCTAAACCTGAACCCATTTTCTCAAGCACGGAACAAGGAAGCACTTTCTTTTTCTTTTTTTTTTTCCATACCTTTTTGGATGACTGGTAATTTTCTGTGTCATTACTGTAACATTTTTCAGCATGTGCAATCTTGCAATATCACCTTAAGCTTTTAATTCCATCCAGAAAAATAGCTTCAACTCAGTGCAAATTATGCCAGATAATGTCGTTTTTCACACAGGATAAAAGAATAGCAAGAGTAAACAACGAGAGCTCAGATTATTTATTTAACCCTACGCAGTGTTTAAGGCTACAGTGCTCATTATAATGGGATCCTGAAGACAAAAACACCATTGGATTTTGTAGAAATCGGTGGAAAGTATCAGATTTGGGAAAAAGTCAAGAGCAATCAACCAGTGCTCTCAATGCAGGATGTTTGGAAAATGTGACTGTAGTTATCTAATAATCTGTCTAATTTAAAGGCCACTAATTTAGGTGCCTAACCTCAGTGGGGAGATGTGGCAGTTAAGAATTTATTCTCTTAACAATCTATATTAGGAATTCCAAATTTTAGGAGGTAGTTAAACAAGCTTAGGGATTCTCCTTCACCCTTATGGAAATAGGGATGCTCACATTGGAATCTAGGATTTAGAATATTCTGCTGTGAAATAATAACCAAAAGCCATGTAACACGGGAGTATCAATCCACTTACTATTGTTATAAATCTACCATCCATTGTCATCAGTCCAACCTTTGATTAGTCATTATTACTCCATTACTTGCCCAGTTTGCACAGACATGGACTGTCTGATGAAGCCTTCAAGTTAAAGTTGAGTAGTTTCTGGAAGATTGCTAACAGTTATCACAGGAAACTGGACTAAATTCACTAGTGAAGTTGAGCATTCTATGTATAGGATTTTTATGAAATAATGTATTCATTTGCATATTTTGTACTTGCCAGAGTAGATGAATTAATAATGCTCCTGCCTGGCCTATTTACAATGGCATCTCTGTGGAACATTATTCATGTAATTTAAGTCATTCAAATCTAAATTTTAGGCAGCCAACATCTGAATTTTGCCCGATGATTCCCACCCCTTCCCCTTCCCCCGCCCCTAGGTATTTCTAGAACAAATAGTGCTGCTTTTGTTGTTTTACTGGGGTTTTTAAAAGCCTTTTATTTGCATGCTGGAAAAAAAAAAAAAAAAGCTCTGCTTGCATCTTTTCCCTGCAGAACCGGCCACGCTGTGTTGTAATAATAGCTAAATCCCTCCCCACATCAGTGTCACAATGTTTGTTTTAGCAATCTTAAGTTCAGCTGCCAGCTGTTCTGTTCTTTGGATTTTATTGCAGGAAGTATAAATTCCCCTTGGTTTGTCTGGAGGTGCTTTTAGAAGCCTTCGAGTGAGGGGGGAAGAGCAATGGAAGAGGGAAGGGAAAGCAGAGAACAGCACATCTATTTTTGTTGGGGTGAGGTGACAATCAGTTAAGGACTATTAAGCTTAATGGCCTTGATGTTATAGCATTGCATCTCTTTCTACCATTTCTTAATCACTACAGAGTAATAACATCTTTAAAATTTATTAAGACAATTAGAAAAAAAACAGAGTTCCTTTGACTTCAGCTGTTCCTGAGTCTTCTATGACTTTCTTTTCTCTCTCCCTCTTCTCTCTCTCTCTCTCTCTCTTTTTTTAAGAAAGAATAATCACTGGACCATTTCTACCTTGAGATTTATGTCAAGTTCCAAGTTGCTGATAAGATGATAATTAAGCTCAAAAAGAAAAGAGAAGGAACGAATTAATGAATAACATAGCTACCTTTATGAATTCTAACTTCTGCAATGAACGAGGAACTCACTCGTGTAAAGACAAAAAGTGCCTCCAGTTCTTTGCCTGAAATTTGACCCAAATACTTTTTTAATAGATTAGAAGAAAGGGATAGAAATTTAGTTAACACTTCCCTTTGTTTACATTCCTAGTGGCACTTGAAGTCAAGTGATACTGAAACACAGTAACAGAGTTTGCTTCTTGTCTTTTGTCAGACTAAGTGTAGTGTCCCATGTCCACTCATCATCTCATTTCATCCTTCCAGTTCACTTTTCTCCTCTTCAGTGCACTTTCTTCCATTTTGTGGCTTTGAATTCCTCTTTCATTTTCCTTTTCTCTGTCCCATGTCCTATGTAAAAATAATTGCCAGTGTTCATTTTGTCTGTGTTCTCCACAGTAAAAGATACTTTACTTCTCTGTTCTGATGCCAGTGAAGAACCAACTGCATCTATCATCTGTTTTTTGATCACTTTTATGTTGATTGTTTATAGCTTCCATGTCGGGGAGAGGAAAAATTACACATTTTAAAGGGAGAGATGAAACTCATACATGAGAACACTAAATATCTGAGACAACTAAGTTATGAGTGTAATCAACACTGCTCCACTAAATAGCTATCGGAAAGAGATAATTATCTCCAGAGTACTACTCAGCCCAGTTAAAACTTAATCCAAGTTGTCAACTATATATAAAATGCTTACAGAAAAGGAAGAAACTGTATTTGAACTCAGATATCCCAAAGACAAAGATCTGGCCACATGCCAATTGTTGTAGTAAAAATTTTGTTGAGTTTTTGTTCAAAGTGAAACATAAGTCATCCTGGATAACTTTTATGGCCTTTTCAGAACAGACAAGTGAACTTTTGAGTTTCCATTTTCCACTTGAACATCCTAGCAGTTGGGCTAGGGCATCATCCCCTCTTTTAGGACCTGTTCCATTTTGAGCAGTAAATTTCAGTTAGGTCAAAGTGAGACAGACTGCACAGCCCCATTGATTACCTGCACTTGTAGACGCTGTGTGTTCATTCATTCACAAGGAGACCCCTGAGAATTTTTGCATCAGGAGGGGGGTCCTGATGAAAGCCATCATTCAACTTAGTTGATGATTGAGTGATCTCGGGTTTTCCTACAATATGTTATGAAAAGTATATCCTGAAATAGCAGCAGTTTTCCAAATACACTTTTCATTTTCAAGCCAGCTTTGTTCTCCTGTTTCTGCCTTAATCTCTGGACTAGACTTCTTCCATTGCTGTCCCAGGAGTGGTATAATGTGGCTGTCAACCTTTCATGACCCTCATGACTGAAATCATATCATACCGTATGTTTTCAGAAATACCATGTATTTTCAGAATATAGTACACATTCTGTAATCTTCTAGTTATGATCACATTGAACTCCAATTTATTAATCACCTCCAACACAAATCCAACCAGCAACATGACATGACACACTACATGACATTGAGGCCTGTGTAGTTTCAAACACTGAACCGAAAAAAACAGAGTTTTTCCTGTAGTCCTGTTGAGAGATCTAGTTCAGTTCTGTGAGATCAAGATTCACACACAACAATTTAACGTCTATATACTCCCCCCAAAATCTGTGCAAATTGCAGTTATCTTGAAGTTGGGCAAGCATTGGTCATCATAGCTACTTCCATTCTTTTTTTCGTTCATGTACCCAGATATTGTACTATCTGATAATCCAGCTCCCATCCATAATAGTAGAAATTTCAGATTAGAGAATTAATGTCATAGTTTGGCAACAAAAAACTCCAACAGTTTTCTGTTCTTTTTTACTCTCTCTATATGAAGATTATAAACTCATCTTCCTCTACTGAAGTCAAAATGTCACAAAAAGTTGCTGAAATGTTTCCCTTTTAAAAAAGAAATTCCTGTAAGTTTTGAATAACAGCATTTGAAAATTTTGAGTTGCTTTAATTTCAGCTTTTTTTTTCTTCCTCTCAGAAGATATATGATCTTCTGGCATAAGTCAAGATCCTAATCAGTTAGTTAAATGTTATGGATTCAATAAGGCTGTATAAACAGACATTATGGGAATGGCATATAGAGAGCTGGAAGATCAGTAATATAAATGGGCACAGTTACAGTAATTATGTTGGAAACACATAGATGTGTCCATGTGCATTTATATATAATGTGAACAGTATTTTGTTATTGTTATGCTTTATTGAGCCCATTGATTCCATTTACATAATGTCATCAAATACCTCCAGAGAGGCTCATCTGCATCAATATGGTTATAGCCCTAAATCACCAATGGATTGGGCTTCACAGCCACAATAAATAGCCCCCTTTAAAATATGCTGTAGATAAACAAAACGAAACCATGAAATACCCCAAGAAATTGCTGTCCTACAAATTTAGTAGTTTGGTTACTGTTGAGAGCCGAAGTCTGTCTAGTTGTGCAGGCAAAGAAATTAGCAAGAAGAAAGGAAAAAATACTGCTTATAAACAGTCATGAAGACCTGGAAG
The DNA here is from genome assembly GCF_001604755.1 of Lepidothrix coronata. NCBI lineage: Eukaryota > Metazoa > Chordata > Aves > Passeriformes > Pipridae > Lepidothrix > Lepidothrix coronata. The sequence continues at coordinate 2,196,618 of NW_016690297.1, read as the reverse complement.
ATCAGTGGAAATTTCTGCTCATTCAGCAATAAAATAAAGAACAAGAGACTTGAAGCAAAGCCAAAGCTTCCATGAGCATGGAAATGAACTAGAAAGGCCATGATATCAAAAGAGTAGAGAGTACAAATGGAGCTTGAGAAAATGGTCATTCTAAAGGTAGAAGCATTAAACTGTTTACTTAATTCAGCAGAATGAATGCATGTGCTTGCTAAGACTCCAGACCCTGAGTGCATCTCCTTTCTGGAGTTAAGGATCTCATCTGTCTGTGTCTACCTTTGTTAATAAGAGCTGTTGTGAAGAGAGCTGAAGAGAGGAAGTACAAGACTAGGCAGAGACATAGCTGTGATGACACTGCAGTTGTAAAGCCTCAGTTTAAATGCAAATCTCAAGGAAAAGGAGGAACAGACTATCACTCCTAGCTCTGAAAAGGTGTGCTCAGGGCTCTGACACTAAGAGGAACATGTCATGAAGAATATAGAGCCTTGTGTGTACTATCTGCCCTTGGTTCACACACAAATGTTGAATTAAACTCGTATATGGTGCTTGGTGAGCTTAACATTACAAGTGATAGGGCCATTCCCAGCTCTGAATCTCATTATTTTCAATATCTGAAGTGGAGAAGGGTAGTATGTGGTACTTCTTTTAGAGAAATGGTCCAAAATGTTGCAGAGGTTATAATTTTCAGTGAAAAATACATGCTTAAAGCATTGCAGCTTCTGTAAAATGTGTTCAATAGTGTCTACTTATACATTTGTAGAAGCCAGGGTAAATTTTGTGGCAATTCGTTGAAAGGACATTCATGGCTCTGCATTGCCCTTCCAGGGGAGCAGTGGGTTTCAAAAGTGCTGCCAGCAAGTCTTCCCTTCCTGCAGAGCATCGCTGTAAAATGAATGAAAGCCACACACACCTTGACATGAAGCAGCTATCTGCAGCATTCTGAAACCTATATTTTCTGCACCTTGAAACTCTGAAAACATGAGAGAAAATGATCAATTGAAATCTAAACTTGTAAGTTAATGTATAAGTGTGTGTGTATGGGTTCAGCAGTGTACGTTATATGCATTTTATGGGGTGTAGAGGACTAGTGATACATAGTGATGTTTGTCTGACATTTCATACTGTAGGTCTCTGATTTCAGTACTTTATTTTCACCTATGGGAAGCAATTTTATTTAAGTTTCTGTACAAATTTCTGTTTCAGGAGATTCTTCTTGTGAATATGCCTGAGAGGGATTTACTTGTCAGTTCCAGCAAAAAGTGGTTCAGTCATTTTCATGAAAAAGATTAGGGAGAAAAATATACAGTTTTGTCCCTATTGAACCATGTTTTATGAAAATCATATTTTGAAGTAAATGTTTCAAATTTGGCAGTTTGTGAGCTTTGTTGGTGATAGATCTTTTGCTGCAGTCATGTTGGAAATCCCAGCATAAATAGCTAAACTATAAATAAATGAAAAATCTTAGTTAACTGTTGCTCTGAATTTTATTTTGGGCAGGTGAACTTCCAAATCCTCTCTCCTTATGGAATTCATGCTAAGCTGGCACAGCATGACCTGAATACACCTTTCCCCACAACTTCTACTCCAGACTTTGTGTGTATCAGCTGTGACCCTTCCTCCTCTGGTCTGATACCCAAATCCTGGTGTTGTAGTGGAAGAGTATCTTCTGTTGGCTTTGAATGGGATACAAGCCAGACCAACAGAGAAAACATAGCAACGTACTGGTACAAGAAATGTCCCTGGATGTACCAAAACAACACAGGCGGTGACTCAGTTTGGCCGATTAATGAATTTTTTTGATTTCTTTGCCATGACTTCGGCTACTTCTCCCTGTGTTTCCTCCTGTTCTTCTTATGTTTGGGGATGGAGTATGGACAAGATGCATATCTGGACCACAGGTGCGTGCTTTGAATGAAACCAATACTCCTGAAAATGATCTGAAATTAAAACTGATTTTCAGAGACTGGGAGAGATGGTGCATAAAAAATTATCTAGGCACCAGGAGGCTGATAAGTCATGATGACTACTGTCACTTTTTTTTACCTGTAGAAGGAGAATAGCAGCTTCTTCTCCAAACAGCAGTCTAGTGAAGCAAAGTTTCCAGAATTATTTCATTTGGTATTTAGTCTATGTGTTCAAAGGATCTCAATTCACAGCTTGGCATATTACTTTGAGAAGGCATCACAAAAATAATGGTGTTCCAATGTCTGTGAAGAAATCAGACAAAAGCCAGAGCAGCTATATTTGGAGCAGCGTTGGAAGACAGTGCGCTAAAGAGGCATGAAAGCAGATACTGATTAGTGAGGTTGGAGGGTGAAAGTGCAAGATGTAGATTCAATGAGTGTAATTGTTTTTGCATAGTAAAGAGAGCACATGAAAAAAAGAAATCTGTCATTCTGTAATTAAAGGATATTTGATAAAACACGCACACAAGGTATAACTGAAGTTGTATATTCATCCTTAGTAATGGCATTTCCTACCCGATAATTATTTGATCTTACCACCTTATTGCTCTTTAAACCAAAGGGTTGGATTTAATGTATTTATACACTCCAAAATACGCACATACCTCTAAACCAGCTAGCTCTCTGTATACAGACCCTGTACAGATAGGAAGTATTCATGACCTATAATTAAATAAAAAGTGTGGGTAACCAAATGCATTTAAATATCTAAAAAAGGCATTAAAATAGGGGTTAAACCCCACAAAACATTATGAAACAGAGGTAAAAATGAGACCAACAGTCTGTTTGATAAAATGAAATGACATCTATGAGTTCAAATGGCTTTGGTTCAGGAAGGAAGGAAAAAAGATTTTGAATAAACAGGTTTAATTACTGATGTGGTAATGGTACATTAATAGCACGGAAAAAACAAATGACATATTGGAAATTGTTTTCTGAATTAAAGTTTGTTATCCTATTGTTTACTTGCTTGTACATAACACAGAAGGTGTCTGGTTATCAACCGGATATGGACACAGATTTAAAATCAAGCATGTGTTCAAGTGTTTCCCTTCATCCTCCAAACAGTGTAAATGTGAACATACAGCTATTCATCTTGCCATGGAGAACAAGTGAGTAACACCATGCTACTTACAAAAGCTGCTGTTCAACCGGGCAAAAGGGAAGACCACTAGGTAGTTGTTATTATTATTATTATGTAAAGGAAAAAAAAAAAGAAACTGTAGTGTTTATTTTTCTTCCCTAAAATTGATAAAAGCCAAACACGCCAAGGAAAGACACACATAGATATACTTTGGAAGAATCAGAGATAAAATTAAATTCTAAATCTAGTGAGACATGAAATGCAAAACCCTTATCTGTAGAGTAAGCCATAGTATCTCATATTAAGAAAATTATGTGGGGATTAGTTCCAGTGTAACTGCCATATGAAAATATATGATGACAGGTGTTCCTAAATTACTGTAACAAGGTGGAACCTTCTCTTATATCCAAAAATTTTGGCAACAAAAGAAGCTGGTTTTTAAGGATAAGAAGCTGCAGACAACTGGAACAGTGGGAAATCTATTGACAAGTGGAAGAATCTTGCGTATATTTATCATAGACTCAAGTGTTTTCCACAAACTCAGCAAAGTATTGTTAAAAAAAATAAAAAAAAAAAAAATTCTGTGGAAATATTCCCCCTCTACTCTGTTGAAAGTTCTCCTAACAGCACATTTCCAACCAGATTTCCTGAGATTACTTAACATTTCCGTGTTGTCTGGCAATGAGTCACAAACAAAAAAGGACAGGGAAAGGCTCCGATGTGAGCTCTGCATCATGTTTAAGAAATTTGGTCTGGATTCAACAGCTGAAATCCAACTCTGAAGATGAACAGCATGCAATAAGTGCCAAAGATCTCTGTGTGACTTACTGTGTCCCTGGTCTGCACAATCCATCCCTAAGGCATTTATAAGTCATTGGTCCACAAAGGAGTGGCCTGACTTGTGTGATGTCTTTCCCACATGGAAGGACAGGGTCCAGTTCTAAGCAACTCAGACCAGAGTGAGCTCCAAATCTCCATTCTTAAACCTGTAATGAGGCACCATCTTTGGAACACTGNATGAGTGTAATCAACACTGCTCCACTAAATAGCTATCGGAAAGAGATAATTATCTCCAGAGTACTACTCAGCCCAGTTAAAACTTAATCCAAGTTCTCACATCTATATAAAATGCTTACAGAAAAGGAAGAAACTGTATTTGAACTCAGATATCCCAAAGACAAAGATCTGGCCACATGCCAATTGTTGTAGTAAAAATTTTGTTGAGTTTTTGTTCAAAGTGAAACATAAGTCATCCTGGATAACTTTTATGGCCTTTTCAGAACAGACAAGTGAACTTTTGAGTTTCCATTTTCCACTTGAACATCCTAGCAGTTGGGCTAGGGCATCATCCCCTCTTTTAGGACCTGTTCCATTTTGAGCAGTAAATTTCAGTTAGGTCAAAGTGAGACAGACTGCACAGCCCCATTGATTACCTGCACTTGTAGACGCTGTGTGTTCATTCATTCACAAGGAGACCCCTGAGAATTTTTGCATCAGGAGGGGGGTCCTGATGAAAGCCATCATTCAACTTAGTTGATGATTGAGTGATCTCGGGTTTTCCTACAATATGTTATGAAAAGTATATCCTGAAATAGCAGCAGTTTTCCAAATACACTTTTCATTTTCAAGCCAGCTTTGTTCTCCTGTTTCTGCCTTAATCTCTGGACTAGACTTCTTCCATTGCTGTCCCAGGAGTGGTATAATGTGGCTGTCAACCTTTCATGACCCTCATGACTGAAATCATATCATACCGTATGTTTTCAGAAATACCATGTATTTTCAGAATATAGTACACATTCTGTAATCTTCTAGTTATGATCACATTGAACTCCAATTTATTAATCACCTCCAACACAAATCCAACCAGCAACATGACATGACACACTACATGACATTGAGGCCTGTGTAGTTTCAAACACTGAACCGAAAAAAACAGAGTTTTTCCTGTAGTCCTGTTGAGAGATCTAGTTCAGTTCTGTGAGATCAAGATTCACACACAACAATTTAACGTCTATATACTCCCCCCAAAATCTGTGCAAATTGCAGTTATCTTGAAGTTGGGCAAGCATTGGTCATCATAGCTACTTCCATTCTTTTTTTCGTTCATGTACCCAGATATTGTACTATCTGATAATCCAGCTCCCATCCATAATAGTAGAAATTTCAGATTAGAGAATTAATGTCATAGTTTGGCAACAAAAAACTCCAACAGTTTTCTGTTCTTTTTTACTCTCTCTATATGAAGATTATAAACTCATCTTCCTCTACTGAAGTCAAAATGTCACAAAAAGTTGCTGAAATGTTTCCCTTTTAAAAAAGAAATTCCTGTAAGTTTTGAATAACAGCATTTGAAAATTTTGAGTTGCTTTAATTTCAGCTTTTTTTTTCTTCCTCTCAGAAGATATATGATCTTCTGGCATAAGTCAAGATCCTAATCAGTTAGTTAAATGTTATGGATTCAATAAGGCTGTATAAACAGACATTATGGGAATGGCATATAGAGAGCTGGAAGATCAGTAATATAAATGGGCACAGTTACAGTAATTATGTTGGAAACACATAGATGTGTCCATGTGCATTTATATATAATGTGAACAGTATTTTGTTATTGTTATGCTTTATTGAGCCCATTGATTCCATTTACATAATGTCATCAAATACCTCCAGAGAGGCTCATCTGCATCAATATGGTTATAGCCCTAAATCACCAATGGATTGGGCTTCACAGCCACAATAAATAGCCCCCTTTAAAATATGCTGTAGATAAACAAAACGAAACCATGAAATACCCCAAGAAATTGCTGTCCTACAAATTTAGTAGTTTGGTTACTGTTGAGAGCCGAAGTCTGTCTAGTTGTGCAGGCAAAGAAATTAGCAAGAAGAAAGGAAAAAATACTGCTTATAAACAGTCATGAAGACCTGGAAGATCAGTGGAAATTTCTGCTCATTCAGCAATAAAATAAAGAACAAGAGACTTGAAGCAAAGCCAAAGCTTCCATGAGCATGGAAATGAACTAGAAAGGCCATGATATCAAAAGAGTAGAGAGTACAAATGGAGCTTGAGAAAATGGTCATTCTAAAGGTAGAAGCATTAAACTGTTTACTTAATTCAGCAGAATGAATGCATGTGCTTGCTAAGACTCCAGACCCTGAGTGCATCTCCTTTCTGGAGTTAAGGATCTCATCTGTCTGTGTCTACCTTTGTTAATAAGAGCTGTTGTGAAGAGAGCTGAAGAGAGGAAGTACAAGACTAGGCAGAGACATAGCTGTGATGACACTGCAGTTGTAAAGCCTCAGTTTAAATGCAAATCTCAAGGAAAAGGAGGAACAGACTATCACTCCTAGCTCTGAAAAGGTGTGCTCAGGGCTCTGACACTAAGAGGAACATGTCATGAAGAATATAGAGCCTTGTGTGTACTATCTGCCCTTGGTTCACACACAAATGTTGAATTAAACTCGTATATGGTGCTTGGTGAGCTTAACATTACAAGTGATAGGGCCATTCCCAGCTCTGAATCTCATTATTTTCAATATCTGAAGTGGAGAAGGGTAGTATGTGGTACTTCTTTTAGAGAAATGGTCCAAAATGTTGCAGAGGTTATAATTTTCAGTGAAAAATACATGCTTAAAGCATTGCAGCTTCTGTAAAATGTGTTCAATAGTGTCTACTTATACATTTGTAGAAGCCAGGGTAAATTTTGTGGCAATTCGTTGAAAGGACATTCATGGCTCTGCATTGCCCTTCCAGGGGAGCAGTGGGTTTCAAAAGTGCTGCCAGCAAGTCTTCCCTTCCTGCAGAGCATCGCTGTAAAATGAATGAAAGCCACACACACCTTGACATGAAGCAGCTATCTGCAGCATTCTGAAACCTATATTTTCTGCACCTTGAAACTCTGAAAACATGAGAGAAAATGATCAATTGAAATCTAAACTTGTAAGTTAATGTATAAGTGTGTGTGTATGGGTTCAGCAGTGTACGTTATATGCATTTTATGGGGTGTAGAGGACTAGTGATACATAGTGATGTTTGTCTGACATTTCATACTGTAGGTCTCTGATTTCAGTACTTTATTTTCACCTATGGGAAGCAATTTTATTTAAGTTTCTGTACAAATTTCTGTTTCAGGAGATTCTTCTTGTGAATATGCCTGAGAGGGATTTACTTGTCAGTTCCAGCAAAAAGTGGTTCAGTCATTTTCATGAAAAAGATTAGGGAGAAAAATATACAGTTTTGTCCCTATTGAACCATGTTTTATGAAAATCATATTTTGAAGTAAATGTTTCAAATTTGGCAGTTTGTGAGCTTTGTTGGTGATAGATCTTTTGCTGCAGTCATGTTGGAAATCCCAGCATAAATAGCTAAACTATAAATAAATGAAAAATCTTAGTTAACTGTTGCTCTGAATTTTATTTTGGGCAGGTGAACTTCCAAATCCTCTCTCCTTATGGAATTCATGCTAAGCTGGCACAGCATGACCTGAATACACCTTTCCCCACAACTTCTACTCCAGACTTTGTGTGTATCAGCTGTGACCCTTCCTCCTCTGGTCTGATACCCAAATCCTGGTGTTGTAGTGGAAGAGTATCTTCTGTTGGCTTTGAATGGGATACAAGCCAGACCAACAGAGAAAACATAGCAACGTACTGGTACAAGAAATGTCCCTGGATGTACCAAAACAACACAGGCGGTGACTCAGTTTGGCCGATTAATGAATTTTTTTGATTTCTTTGCCATGACTTCGGCTACTTCTCCCTGTGTTTCCTCCTGTTCTTCTTATGTTTGGGGATGGAGTATGGACAAGATGCATATCTGGACCACAGGTGCGTGCTTTGAATGAAACCAATACTCCTGAAAATGATCTGAAATTAAAACTGATTTTCAGAGACTGGGAGAGATGGTGCATAAAAAATTATCTAGGCACCAGGAGGCTGATAAGTCATGATGACTACTGTCACTTTTTTTTACCTGTAGAAGGAGAATAGCAGCTTCTTCTCCAAACAGCAGTCTAGTGAAGCAAAGTTTCCAGAATTATTTCATTTGGTATTTAGTCTATGTGTTCAAAGGATCTCAATTCACAGCTTGGCATATTACTTTGAGAAGGCATCACAAAAATAATGGTGTTCCAATGTCTGTGAAGAAATCAGACAAAAGCCAGAGCAGCTATATTTGGAGCAGCGTTGGAAGACAGTGCGCTAAAGAGGCATGAAAGCAGATACTGATTAGTGAGGTTGGAGGGTGAAAGTGCAAGATGTAGATTCAATGAGTGTAATTGTTTTTGCATAGTAAAGAGAGCACATGAAAAAAAGAAATCTGTCATTCTGTAATTAAAGGATATTTGATAAAACACGCACACAAGGTATAACTGAAGTTGTATATTCATCCTTAGTAATGGCATTTCCTACCCGATAATTATTTGATCTTACCACCTTATTGCTCTTTAAACCAAAGGGTTGGATTTAATGTATTTATACACTCCAAAATACGCACATACCTCTAAACCAGCTAGCTCTCTGTATACAGACCCTGTACAGATAGGAAGTATTCATGACCTATAATTAAATAAAAAGTGTGGGTAACCAAATGCATTTAAATATCTAAAAAAGGCATTAAAATAGGGGTTAAACCCCACAAAACATTATGAAACAGAGGTAAAAATGAGACCAACAGTCTGTTTGATAAAATGAAATGACATCTATGAGTTCAAATGGCTTTGGTTCAGGAAGGAAGGAAAAAAGATTTTGAATAAACAGGTTTAATTACTGATGTGGTAATGGTACATTAATAGCACGGAAAAAACAAATGACATATTGGAAATTGTTTTCTGAATTAAAGTTTGTTATCCTATTGTTTACTTGCTTGTACATAACACAGAAGGTGTCTGGTTATCAACCGGATATGGACACAGATTTAAAATCAAGCATGTGTTCAAGTGTTTCCCTTCATCCTCCAAACAGTGTAAATGTGAACATACAGCTATTCATCTTGCCATGGAGAACAAGTGAGTAACACCATGCTACTTACAAAAGCTGCTGTTCAACCGGGCAAAAGGGAAGACCACTAGGTAGTTGTTATTATTATTATTATGTAAAGGAAAAAAAAAAAGAAACTGTAGTGTTTATTTTTCTTCCCTAAAATTGATAAAAGCCAAACACGCCAAGGAAAGACACACATAGATATACTTTGGAAGAATCAGAGATAAAATTAAATTCTAAATCTAGTGAGACATGAAATGCAAAACCCTTATCTGTAGAGTAAGCCATAGTATCTCATATTAAGAAAATTATGTGGGGATTAGTTCCAGTGTAACTGCCATATGAAAATATATGATGACAGGTGTTCCTAAATTACTGTAACAAGGTGGAACCTTCTCTTATATCCAAAAATTTTGGCAACAAAAGAAGCTGGTTTTTAAGGATAAGAAGCTGCAGACAACTGGAACAGTGGGAAATCTATTGACAAGTGGAAGAATCTTGCGTATATTTATCATAGACTCAAGTGTTTTCCACAAACTCAGCAAAGTATTGTTAAAAAAAATAAAAAAAAAAAAAATTCTGTGGAAATATTCCCCCTCTACTCTGTTGAAAGTTCTCCTAACAGCACATTTCCAACCAGATTTCCTGAGATTACTTAACATTTCCGTGTTGTCTGGCAATGAGTCACAAACAAAAAAGGACAGGGAAAGGCTCCGATGTGAGCTCTGCATCATGTTTAAGAAATTTGGTCTGGATTCAACAGCTGAAATCCAACTCTGAAGATGAACAGCATGCAATAAGTGCCAAAGATCTCTGTGTGACTTACTGTGTCCCTGGTCTGCACAATCCATCCCTAAGGCATTTATAAGTCATTGGTCCACAAAGGAGTGGCCTGACTTGTGTGATGTCTTTCCCACATGGAAGGACAGGGTCCAGTTCTAAGCAACTCAGACCAGAGTGAGCTCCAAATCTCCATTCTTAAACCTGTAATGAGGCACCATCTTTGGAACACTGTTGTGCTTCGGGGGGGGGGGGGCAGGGAGGGGAAGAAGAAACAAACAGCAGAACTGGTTAAGATTATTTTTGTTGACACTTCCCACTAAATTGGTGACTTTAAATTTTACAGTGTGCATCAGAATCAAACACTGTAGTGAATGAGAGAAGAAAATGGACACTTAAAGTGGTTTATCCCTAAGGTTGCATTCTGATATGGAAGTGGAATAAGGAGAAATGAGAGCCAAAGGTGGAGCCGAAATCACTCATACACTGCCTATTACTGTACTAGTATGTTACAGAAACTTCGCCTGAGTTTCACACTTGCCTAAACTCTGCGACTATAGGCAAAAAAAGGCTTTTTTCTCTCTAAGATACATGAATTTAAAGTCTATTAGTATATTAGTAATATTAGTATTAGAGTATAATAGTAATATTAGTAATTACTATATTACTAATATTTAGTGAACATAGCTTACTTTAGGTGTCTAGAACATGGGTCTTTTCATCTGAGCCACCTGCTTGACTCCTGTTAAAGCTCATTAAGGTATAATCAATATCAGCCAATGGAAGCTGACTGGCATTCATTTGATCTCACAGCACCGCTTATTTAAACTGAGATAGTTTCAAACATTTCAGTGGCAGGCTTTTTACTGACTGTGAAGGGATCCAAGATGATTTTTCTCAGCTGTGAATACCTAAGTTGTAGGCATCCTCACTCAGGGGAATCCCACAATATCACTTATTCTTTCTTACTTCGAGGGCATGCCGATGACTTGCCTGTTGTGGTGCCTGACATGCTGCATGCCAGTTTACATGGTAATGAACGAGGAACTGGCTGTTCTGTGCATGGCTAAGCCCTTCTTGGTAGAACTGCTCTGAATCCCTTCATCCCCCAGCCTATATTGATACTGGAGGTTGCCCTGACCCAGGGGCAGAACCTTACACTTGGCCTTGCTGAACTTTTCCCAGGCTGAGAGGAGTAGCCCACTTGGATGAAAGATTTCTTAAGTATAGGCTACAGACATTGTTTTCAATCCTGGACACCTGTGTTCTCATGGCTCTCAAAAAAATCTGCAAAATAATGGTAGCTCTGAACCACTTAGTAGGAGCTCAGTCTGTAAATGTTCTCGACCATGTTTTCAGCTGGCCTATATCCAACAGAGGTATTCTCCTACCACTTTCATAGTACAATGACATAGGAATAGAAGTCCTTTGGGATAGTATGAAGCATTGCAGAAAAGGTCTCCCTGAGTATCCATGCTGCTCCAGTAGCAGTAACAATCACACAGTGTAAGACATCCCCCACTTTAGACAAGAGATTAGACAAAATCATTTCAGCTGAGCTCGAGTCAGGTACAGATACAGGTAAATACTGGAGGTATTTACTAGAGCACAGCCCAAATTAGCCTAGGCTGAGAGAGTTTTGCTGAAGCCAGCAGAGCCATTGGATTTACACTGCTTGAGGGTCTGCCTCACTAGTTTTACTACACTGTCAACATTTGCGTTTATACATGTGGATTCTTTTGATTTTTAACACTTTCTCTCATCGCTAACATCCTGAAGTTGAATAGTTAAATACCTTCCCCCAGTGTACTTAATACTGTAAGTGACATTTGCAGGGTTTTTAAGAGCAAGTGCCAAGCAAAAGCACTTTCAACCACCACAAGAAAGTGAGTTCTTATGATCTTTTGGCTGGAAGTGTATGCAGGGGCCTTGTGTGGTGGCACTGCAGTCTGCAAATCCTGGCACTGTTTGGTTTTGCATGTGCCTAGGAATGCCTGCCCTTCCTCTGCATTCAATTTTCCTGTCTCCAGCTTTATTTAGTTAGATCTTTCTCTTGTGCATCCAGTAAAACTCGACCACAAAAATGAGTAGTTGCTGTTTATAAAATCAGCACATTGTTATGTAATCCAGATGACAGGAGAAGTGTGAAATGCTGTTAAATACTTGACTATAACCACAGCTCAGTTAGATCTAGACAGTTAAAGTGTAGTGGCGTCTAGGTTTCCTGAAGGGTTGACTCTAGAAGTGGGAGGCCCACTTCACTTTCAGGGTGTAGGAAGCAGAACAGCTTTCACTGAAATCTACACACTTATTTTGACTTTTCACTGGGCTAAATGAAGAACCAAGTCTATCAGTGTAACAAAAAATAGTCAATACATTCAGAGCTACAGCTTCTTGGGATAGGTAGTTTGATCTTATAGAACAATACAAGTGAAAAATACATTGAGGAAATAGTAAAAAATACAGGTTTTTACAATACCTTATTAAGAAAGTTGCATGGTAACATAAAAGGGATATCAACTATGATAGGAAGAACAATAATATTATCCTTATCAAGTTTTCAAACAGAACATTATAACTTTCTCTTAAAATATTAAACTTCTGGGAGATTCCAGAATATTTCTATTCTCTAAGAGAATGATCACACTGATAAGATGCCAATTTTGTCAACAGAAATGTTTTAATAAAATTCTTTCATCTCCTTGCTCTAGTGGGAAAAAAATAGCAACATAGGAGTTCTGGCAACTGGATTTCAGGTCTGGCATTCTGTCAGGAATAGCAATTACTAAATGTACATATGTGTTCTTGGTTATTATTGATTTTTCTTTAGTGTGATCTGAAAGAAATTTTGTTCCTTCTTTACAAATGTGATTCCTTTACCTTGTGATGCCTTATAAACTAGCTACTATATTTGATTCTGGATCCAAGTAAGATAGTCAAGGCTTGTACCAATATTTCAGTGTTCTAATATGAGTGAGATAGTTCCTACTAATTAACTCCACACCCAGGCATATTTTCTTTACTGACAATGTATTACTGAAAGCAAGAAGAGATGAATTGAAAACATTTACATTTCTTTGTAAAACAGAGAAATACTGTTAGCTTGAACTCGCACCCAGAAACACATGATAAATAAATACCTCTCCCAGATTCTCTTCAGAAGTAGTGTTTCTGTAGCCATAAGCACAGGAATTCTGTATAAAACAAGGAAATAGTTTATAAATGAGAAGGATCTTAGGATTTGGGGGAAAAAACCCAAACACAACGTGGTATTCAGACATTATTTCATTTCCCTGTCCAAGGGTGTGAGTTTTCTAGAAGCAAAACACTTCCTTTTTTGTCTCTATCATATTCATCTCACAGCTTTGGAGGTGGCTCTCAGCATGGTTCAAGTATATAGGGTCTGTCTTCAGTCTCTAAAAGCGTTTCTTGGATACTGAGTGAATTATTACCCGGATTTACTCAGTTTTGTTGCAGGCATCTGTAATGAGAACCGGAAACATCTTTGAAGCTGCCTCCTGCTGCCCAACCATCTTTAGAAAATCCCATTACTAAACTCTCAGGGGAGATGCGTCAAAAGCATAATTTGTCACAAAGCTGGTTCCTACAACAAGGTAGGAATATACCTTGAAAATATATCTTGAAATATATCTTGGGGATAATTACCCACATAGAAATAATTTCATTAGATATTGGTTGTTTTCCCTGAATAAAATACAGCTTTTAAGCAAACTACAAAATCTGCCAGCCCAGAGGTCTCAGCACAGCAGTTGAATGAGAATTCATCAAAGTTCTGGTGAAAGAGAAGATGAGAATGCCTTTTGCATAAGCAGGGGAAAGACCTGCAGAGGCCTCATATGAGACAGTGTTAAAGAGAAGAGTTACAGAGTACCAAGGAGAAGAGTTACAGAGTACCAAGGACATGTGATCTCATGAGTTCTCCCTTGGCTTTCGACTTGACAGGGTAACCGCAGGAATGTACCAACATATGTTGGTATACATGTTGACGTGGTTTGTATGTTCAACATAGTAAGAAATGAGCTGCTGGTTATCACATCCCTTTTGAAGTTAGTCACTGCAGCCAGTGAAGAGAGCCCTTCACCACTGCAGTGCGCACCCTGCCCGGCTGAGTCCTGCTAACTCCCAGCTCTGAATTTCTGTCCATTCTGGGGACTCCTCGGGTTATTAGTCAAGGTAAAAGAGAAGAAAATTTCATCTCTTTAACTGCAGTTTCTGCTATTCCCATGTGGAGTGACAACTCATTCCAATGTGCAGCTGTTGTCCATTGATCCCTCTCTCCCTTAGAGGCCAGTAGCAAGCTCGGCATTTTATGCATCTCAGGGACACAGTTAGGCACAAAAAAATCCCATTTGAAAGGTACTGTTGCCAGGACCAAACAGAGGGATCACAATTTCTATCTGTCCACAGCTGACATTTTCTATGGAAGACCTAAATGTTAGATTCTATACTGAACAAGTGCTGGACTTTTTACTTAAGAAGTGAGCAAACATTACCTGCTGTGATGTAGCAGTGAAGGGGGAGCAGATACTGGTGCCTGCGAACACATAGCCAGGAGTGCAGAGAGGTGCATGGATGTGAGCTGCCCATTCTCTCTTGCTTTCTCCAACTCTCATGCTCCATTTCTTCTTTCATTCTGATGTCTGAACCTGATCTACTTCAGAGATTGTCTCTGATACATTAAAATATTTAGCAAAATGGAGTGCTTCATGTAGCAGTAAACGAGGACTGCACACTCCTGAAACCAGTCAAGAAGCTGCTGCAGATTGTATTCAATCTGTCTGCTATCTTTTCATGGTTCTTCTTCCAGTTATGCTCACAAGGAGCTCATCTTCCTCTCCCTCTTCCATGTGCTGACTGCTTCAGTGAGATGGAGCAGCAAGACAGGCCAAAGGGGTCTGGCCGTAAGTAGATGACATGTACTGGTGGAGCAGACAGGAACCCTAATCCCTGTCTGGTCAGGTCTGTGAGGTAAAGCTGATCCCCATGGCCCACCCACACATCTGTTTTCTTTGGGATATAGAGCCAACTACTCCTGCGGCTGCCTCCCACCCTCTGGCCCTGCAGCAGTCCCCCTGTCACACTCCTGTTTCCAGGAAGTGCCTTTTAGAGGCAGATGGGATCAAATGTTATCTCAAATTTAATTTTTTGATAAGTAAGTGCATTATCAGGCCATCCGCTGGGAACAGGGGTTGCTTTCATTTCAATGCAAAAAAAAAAAAAGCAAATATTTTATGGAACATTCTGGTATACAACTCCCCCAGCAAATTATGAATTAATATTTTAAGTAAATGACTAGATCAAATTTTTTAAACTGACCCTTTAAAGGTAGGAAATTAGGGACCTGCCTGAATTTGTGTCACAGGCTCCATTTTACTAACTACATTTTATCATTCACAGTACAAAATTAAAATAGAGAGCTCTGCCTCATCAGTTACTCATATCCAGCTGCTATGAAAATAATATGTTTGATATAATTCATTTGACATTTGATGGGTTTAAGGTTCCTCTGACAAGATATAATCAACTCATTATGGAGAAACAGAAACCTTCCTTGTTACAAATAAATTATTCCTAGTCATGATTGAATTACTGTATATTCAATAAAACTGGGATGGAGGGCTTCCAGTATAAGTGGATATTTTATCATCAGGCCTGTGTGATAAAAGCCAACTCAAGTCACTTTATGTTTTCTCTCTTCAGTACACTGATCAATGAGTGGCATTACTTTGCTAAACCAACAAATTAGGTCTTTCCTCTCCATTTTTTCACATTAAAGCTGTTAGATCAAAGTATAAGAAACCTGTCTTTCCTTTTTATGCACAAAGCCTGGATCAACAGCTTGGACAGAGTGTTATTTTACTTTATTTTGTTAGTTTATTTTTTAAAACCTCAGTCTTTGTGAAGCAAGGCTAGCTTTATGGCTGGGATGTGAATTGTCTGTTTGAAATCAGAACCTGTGATTAATTAAATTTTGGTGTTAACATCAAATCTGTTGCACAGCCTGTTCTGTGCCATTATTTTGGGGGAATAGGAGAAAGTTTTATCATTTTGCTGGAATGAAATAATTAAAAATGCATCTCTAGAGTGAGCTAAGGCAATGCAGCCATCCAGGACTACAGAGCAATCCTGAACATGCTTGAGACTGAAGGAACAGCACAGTATGCACTGTCCTGTGAGATCAGCTTTCATGATTTCAAAGGAATTTGCACATGCAAAACCTTTTTGCAGTTTTTATGGCCTGTAAAATAGATCAAAATAATGTTACATGGTGGAAACATAAAAACAGCAATAAAAATAAGTCTGGGACGACAAGTTTGGGGAGCAGATCAACACGTGAGGTGGAACCCTGCAAACACCACCAGAAGACAGGTTCCCTGCTTCAAAAGTTTCTAATTATAACTGTGCTTCTAAGACATTAGAAGAAAACACACTAGGGCCATTTTGAAGCAAAGGCACATAAATTACCCGGCAGCTACTGATTGTTTCTCTAGGTTTCCAGAAGTATTACCTCTTAGAGGAGCTGCTTATTATTTTTGCATATCTAAAGCATAAAAAAGGTTTCAAATACAGTTAAAAGGAAGAAGAGCAGACCTGAGAGCTATGCAGCACTTCCTCTGTTCTTCCTGGTTCACCTTTGGCAGGAAAGAAGGAGAAAAACTATTTGTTTGTTCTTTGCCATTATTATAGCATAAAATATATGATATGTGTGTGACTTCCTAACTCGTAAAAAACCATCTTATACTGTGTTCAGTTAATGCTACCACAACAGGGTAACCCTAAATCCAAACAGATCTAAACAAACTAAAAACGAACCACTGCCACCACTAATACTGAACAAAACTAGAATGATGCAATACACATAAAGTCACTCTAAGTCTCACTAATTCCACATGTGCTAGTCCTGCATCTGCTCTGTATATTATCTTATTGCCAGTTACAAGAAGTGCAATTCACCATAAAACAGAGGGATTTAAAATTTAACCTCCAGCTATTTTACTAAGTACCATTCACTAAAACGTGATGATCACTCACGGGAAACTTTGCAAGATTTTGCAAACTGCCTGTTGAGACTGAATGGTAAAGCAATATACTCTCATGAGTCCCTGCTGCTTTTCAAAGTGCAGCTCTGTAACTCTTGCCAAAAGTCAGAATAATCTCATGCTGCCATACTTTTAACTCTCTTAGGTGGCTTGAAAACCCCCTACATTCAATGTCTCCATCATGCTGACAGGTTTAAGTCTGAAGTTTCTTCTTGAGTGCTGGAATTCTTTGTAATTTTTCAACTCTATAACTCAAGATAACTTTGACATCTTTTATTTGGCCTTTGTTTCCTTCTGCATTTTCTCCCTTGTTTCCTGGAGTTGTGAGTCACATTTCTCACCTATTTAAAAATGTATTTAAGGGGCCTTTTTTTGCCATGAGTCAGCTGACAATGCTTGCTGATGTAAAAGAGGAATGTGAAAACAAATGATGGAAGAGACCTATATACATCATTAATATACAGATTACTTATAGCATTGTCTTCCCCATTCAGGCAAAATTAGATAATCACTGTGTGAAAATACATAACTGCAGTCTATGGAGAACAGAGACTTTAATAGATATGTAGCTGCTCAGGATTTCTTCAGTTCATACTTTAGTTTCTGCTGCTGTTTTTTTTTGATACAAACTATGAAGTAGCCATAATTAAGTTAGCAACAATAGCCTTTGTCAGTGAAATTAAAGTAGCTCCTGCACCGCTGGGAGAAGATTTGAGAGCAAGACCTCTACAGATACTCTCTTTCCTTTTGGGGGGATGAATGGCCAGGCCAGTGGTGGGAGGGAGACAGAGTTGATCAAGAAGGGCAGCAAAACTCATGGGAGTGGTAGAATTTATCTGCTGGTGATGGTAAAAATGTTGTAGAAACAATTTGGGTGAAAAGTAGAAGAACCAAAGACTGTCTTCCCACTGTCTTCTCTCCACAATGATCTGCCATCACACAGGAAAGGAAGTTGAATCTGCTAGGACAGCAAAAGTAATCTTGGCAGTGAATGCTGGAAATATAGGTAACTTAAAATCCAAGGAGGTTAAACCTGCTACATTGCAGGAATCTGTCTACATTGCAGGAATTGCAGTGAGAAGTGCTGCCTGGGGTAAGTCCTTTGGTTACCATGGGAATAAAACCAACAGACTTAGCAGTACAGCCGCCAGTCAGATTAGGTTAATTTGTGTGTATTTCACAAAAAGATATTTTCTCAGATTCATGATCTGAATTGTCATAAACATTAATCTGTTTACTTGGTAATATTCAACAAAAAAAAAATCACACATAAAAATTATTTGACATCAGGATTTGAACAATTATTTTGCAGAGTATGAGCCAGAAAAGTCTTTTTTTTAAAGAAAAAAAATAGAAACAAAGCAAAGCAAGGCTGGTTGACTGATATAGATTTTTAACTGCTTTTTGCTGAAATCTATTGCATAGACAAGATGATGCCAATAGCAAAGCTATTTCATCTGATCAGCAATAAAAAAATTATTAGGGATTGGCAAATGGATTCAATAAGATAATTTAAACAATCATTATTTTATAAATGATCCTTTAACTGTCCTCAATAACTGTAGAATATGATTAGCTTAGTTCCCTTCAATCAAGGCTTATTCTACTTTCTCTGCTTAAGAACTGAGCAGACTTTTCTCAAATCAGAAATTAGCTAGAATTAGAGAGCCTCACATTCATATTTTCTGAATTAAGTTCCACTGTGGAAACAGGTTATCATTGAAATGGTAGGTGTGATTAAAGTTCTGTAAACTCAGTTTTGAGAGAAAAAAAATAAAACCACCTAGATTTGGATTGTATATAATGGAATTGCTTTGGCATCAGCTCATCTATGCAATGGCTTTTAACAAGGGCAGTTAAAAAGATGGGGGACCTAAACATTTAAATTTTGAGTTCTCAATTTGAAACATAGAATAGAAAATATCCTTTCTATTATTTTATACAGAGTATATAGGTCAATTGCTGAATGTCTTTGAAATGATATTCTTGATGAAAATCTGAATAGTAAAGCTGGATAACAAACTGGATTCTGGATGTCAAACCCATGAATTGCTTAAAAATTCAAGTAGAATTTCATAGATGAAAAAGGACACAAAAGCTGTGAAAAGCAAAGGTATGGTCTCCGGTTTGGGAAACCTTCAAGACACGGGCTTCAGAAGTTCCTATGAGAAGTATCACACTGGTTATAATTTGAGATATAATTTGCTATTACCTTAGCAAAATGCTTAGCTAAGAAGTTAAGCATTTGCTTTTGGATCCTGTCTTTAGTGTAAACAAGCATCATTGTTTTGATTTTATGGCTGATATTAGTCAATCATAATGGCCTAATCAGTCATCTCCTCCATCGAATGATGTCCCTGGTCCAAAGAAGGGCAGAAAACATTCAGGTGTTCGAGCTATGCTGTACATCTTATGCCACAGGCATTGCCATGGTTTGCTAGTTTGTGCCTCCTAATAGCAGTGGGACTGAAATCTTTTTAATTAAAGAACAGTTTTTGTTGAAACAGACATTCTTCCAAATAATTTCAATCTCAGTGAAAAGTCCTCCGGAAAAACCTGTAAATTAAACTCAACCCCAAAAAATCTTCAGGGTTGGTTTACATTTGGGAAAAGTCTTAAAGGTTTTCTTTGACTTTCTTAGTTTCAGCTTGGAAATTTTTTCATTCCATTTTATGTCACTTAATTACAGCCTCTTATTGTAATGACAGATTATATTATTTTAACTTTATTTCAGAATCACTAGAGAATTGCTACTTATGTTTTAATACTTGTCCTTCTAGACCAAACTACCCCCTTTTTATTAAATTGTACGAAACTCAACACATAGAGTGTAAACAAAAGTGACATGGGAACAAATTTTTTCTCCACCTTGAGCAATCATCATTAAACAGAAATTTCCTGTAGTGATGTTATAATGATATTATATTTTTATTATATAATATTATGTTTAATAATATTAAACTTGAATAAAATTCTAGGTTTAAAATATTATGCAATTAAAATATCTGATTATATGTCACTAAAATATTTTGAAACTGGATGAAAGCACATCCCATTATGACAGAATTTCTTCACAAAACTGGGAATTCCCATTTATCACAAGTTTCATTTTGTAAGCTCTTACCCAGCATCAGTTATACATCTAAATCTCCTAGTTGACATGGAACTTATTTAAAACATAACTCTGAGGGATAAGCTTATGAGATACACATCTCATTTCTGAGATGGGCCCAGTGGGACAGCAATTAAGCAATCATCTTCCAACCCAGTTCAATAATGGCAAATAAAGGCCTGAAAATCAACAAAAAAACTACTTGAACATATTTTAGTGTTTTTTATTATTAAATAAAGTTGTCGTTTATAATTTGTTCCTGCCTCTCAGGCATTCCACGAAGCCCCAACACAATGTCTGGAGCATCATTTTTATTAATACCTTCCTCAGGCAGAAGGCTGTAAATTTTTCTGCATTGTGGGAAGTACATTGTGAAGAACTTCAACAAAAAAAAAATCTTTACTGGGATATTTCAAGTAATTCCCTGTACTTATTTTTGCTGTTGCTGCTGTTTGGGGATAGAAATGGAGTGAATGCCCTCAAGTCCCATGAGCAATTCGCCAAGGGAATTCACATTGCTTCCATCAATAGCAATATCCCAAGACCATCCGGGATTTCAGTTAAAGCAGCCTGGAGACTTCTTTGGCTGATTGAAGTTGGGTCATCATGATCTGTAGGGACAATTCCTGGGCTCAGATGGTTTTGCCTTCAGCCACATCCATTTCCTCCCTCTAATTCTGATTCCTTAGGTATTCACCCATCACCAAGAAGAGCCAGGGGAATTCCCAGGTGGACAAGTCTGTTGGCTCTATATCCCCTTTGTGTTGCTGCCAGGGTTCCATGTAGAGTTGGGCATAGCATGTACACTGTGGTATTCTGCTGTAGGAGAGGGCACAGCTGTAAAGCTACTTTCCAACCAGTTGCTTTTGATATCTATTTCTTTTCTCATCTGGCTCCTGAAGAAGGAGAGCAAAATTTTATGGACTGTACAGAATTTATCCACTGGCAGAAAAAAATAAAATATTACCACCAAGGGAAATAGACAGACAAAGATTTGACTATCTTTTTCCTTATGTTCCTTCCCAGCAGGAGTGACAGTGAGAGAGGTACAGACAAATGCTTTGCTTAGTGAACTGGATGTTCTGGAGAAATATCTTTTTTTCAGAATAGTTTTGCACAGGAATTTTTTTTTTTTCCAGAAAGAAAATAGAGGACGATTGAAAAATATTTCACTATTTGGGAAAGGTCAAGAAGACTTTATCAATAAAATTAGTGAATTTTTCATCCTAGCTAAAGAAATAGCATTTAACTCTTCTAAAGAATAGTAACAATTTATAATTTACAAAAATGAGAAAACTGGTATCATTTAGCTCACTGGGTTTTTTAATGTAGAATTGTATCACTTTATTTAGTGAAACAAGTAATAAAATAGATCAGTGCAACAAGGCTAAAACCTAGATTTTTAAGGGGAACTGTTCCAGCATCTTTAGAGTTAACCATCTGCATTTCCTAAAGGCTTTTCTCACAAATGTTATACTCTGTGCATCTGATGTGACCAGCCAAAGAGCTGCTTATTGATCCAGAAGCCTCATTACAACTTGTACAACGTGAACTTACCATCACTGGTCATGCCATTAGTGTAATTATCTTATTTCATTAGTGATAATGCCATTTTGCATTACAGTATATTGGTTCACTTAAAAAGTAATAAAGATTTGCAACCCAGAGATGTATTTGTTAACTTCAGAGCATGCCTCTGAACTTGTCCTTGCTCATGCTAACCACCAGGATCTGCCCTGTGCAACAATACTGAAGCCTGTGTAGTTCTGAGGGTGGCAGCCCTCCCACACTGAGAGTGTATTGCTATTTAAAAAAGTGCAAGGCACTGATGGTCATGCCTGGCTTCCTGGAGGTTAGGAGACTGTGTTTAGTGTTTTGGACATTAATAGGCAGTTTATTTCTAATTAATATGCCAATAACTATAAGCCAGACCCACTGAGGAAGTAATTTTGCTCCCAACATCATGGTCTCATATCAGGATCTGACCTTTCACAGTGTGATGGCTCCCATTTCAAAGCAAACAAATGTCTTCTGAGCAGGATGCAAACACTAGTGGGTGAAACACCAAAAAGGTAATGTATGTGAGTATCTTCCACAGGCATTTTCTCTTCTTCTTTTCACACACTGACTAGTAGAGCGAAATGTAAATTCCTGTGGAGACTAGCAAAACTTGTCATCTGTATGGGTGCAGAAAAGTTAATTTGAGGTTATGTCTGAGATGATTCATTGTAGGGCAGTAAAACTGGTGTCTGGATGCTGAGTATTTATTAATCTTAGTAGGCAACCTCCATTCTCAGTCAAGTGGAGGCTGTCAGGTATTTTCTACTCCTCCTTGGCCTCTTTGTCCTCCTGCCGGTGAGTTCAGCAAGGAAGCTCCATCTCTTGTATCTTTGCTCTCCAAGCTTTTAGTCAATGAACAGAACATCCTCTTACAAGACATGCTTCTACAATAATGGAAGACCTCTCTCTCACCAGAGACCTGCAGCTTTAAATCACAGATCACAAAGCCCACTCAGGTCCAGCACTGGAATTGCTAAATATGTGAACACATCAAATGTAGTTAGGCATTTTAAGAGTGGAGAAGCTGATCAGTGTTTTTCAGCCAAGCAAAAAGCTAAAATATTTGGAGATTAGACTGGAAAACTGTTCAGAAGAAAAGAAGAAATCTAGGATGAAAACAGAAAACATATGCTTTCAGTCTCTCACCTCTGTTTTCAGTTATGCAAATATCTCATAGCCCATCCCTAACATAGAAGAGAATCGATTTTTCTTAACTCAGTGAAAAATTTTTCAGAGCATACAAAGCCTGAATTCTCTCTTGCAGTTACATGCAAAAGTGATTCACATGTTAAGCAGTCCCTGTGGTCTCTATTTTTATTTCTGCTAACTAGTTAGTATTAATGGAATCTGCTGCCTTAGCCTTTTTGATTTGTTCTTAAACTTTATGACAACGTGAATAAAATAACGTTTCAGATTACTTATTTCTGACCAGTCCTTGGAAATACACTGACACTACTGTGTTGTTTTCCTTCACTGGGCTTTTGTTCCTCAAGGATTACCATTAAAACCACAGTTAGTAGAGTAGGGTATCTCAGTTTGCTAGTTTGGTCAGTCTCAGGCGTTTGGCATGGCATATAAGGGATGTAAGAATTGCCATATCCAATATCAGCACTGAATTGTGTCTTATCCAGTGTCCAAGAGTGTTAAAATGAGATCTTTTGGAACCAAATGTAAATAGATTCATCATATATAATTAGTAAATCATGCTCACTTGTGACGACAGTCTTAGGCTGGAACAGTATTTAATAGTCAAATAACATTTGAAAGATGTTTTTCATCCTAATAAAACTATGAATCATCTCTATTGTCACAGAAACATTGACTTTTACTGTTTTCCCTTAATAGTCTTGCCACTATGATAGACAAGTACATATCTTGTACACAAAATAGAAATTGAGAGGCTCAGAAGTGGAAAAGAGTTTATTAAAATTAATATCTAATAAATGCTTTTAACATGCTAATAATTTGAACAAGGATGACTTGGGACTTACCTCTTGTTACAGTGAATTTTAAGCCATTTCATGGCAACTTAACTTCTCAAAACCAACGGGCCTCATTATCCTACTGTAAGGTTGTAGATGCTGGTGATGAATCTCCCTTGGCAGTTGGTAGTACAGGCTTTTAAATGTAAACAGATGCTGTTCCTTCATGGCAGATGGATTCAGTAAACTCATGTTCTAATTCCTTGACTCCAGGACACAAGTCAAAAAACATGCAAACTATTTGCAGTGAAACATAAAATAAGAAACCTGAACATCTAAATCTTTTTGCTTATCCAAAACTGTCACCTTATCATGTTCTTGTCATTCAAAGAAATTGTCTTCACTGTAAAAACCACGTGGGATAAACACCAGAAGTCATCATGCTTTTGACACATACAGACAAATTCACTCACAAAATGGTCTTGGTTCTGCACAGGCAGTGGATCATTTAATTCTGTAAGTCTAGACAGTATCAGAGCACTACCAAGCACACTGCCAGAAACAATCTCACACAGTCAAAGTGATGGATTAGCAAATCTCATCACTCTTTTCTAATGCTGAGACTTTATGAATTGTGCATTGTGGGGTTTGATTTTGTGTTATGAAAGATGGATTTGATAAATGCCTTGTTTGTGTGTATTTATTTTTCACTATAGTTCTAGCTGAAACATAGATGATGATTTCTTTACAGTACATGTGAAGATAGAACTGTTGAGAGTAGCTAACGCTATGATATATATGCAAAGTGTCTAATTGAGGGGAGGGAGAACAGCTGCTCCTTTCAAGATCAATCTCAGGTATCAAGAGTGTGAATTACTACTTTCTAATCTCCTCAGTCATGCCCTTAGACTGTAAAACCAAAGGCTTTATTGCAGAATTACTCCTAGAGAACAATCTAATAATTATCTGATCTTTGAAATGGATACAAACCCACCATATCCTCGGGAGCAGCAGGTAAAGGTCACACACTGAAATTGCTGCAAGTACACACAGCCAGACATGGCTATTGCTAGCTCAAAGATATTTGTAATGACTACACAAATCTTACTGAACCATCAAAATTGTGTAAAATATAATGGTTAGAATCTGGTCGGGAACATATTGCAAGTAACACTGATGAAATTAGTGGCAGATATTACGAGAGTATGATACTATTCTGTAAGTACTTCCCTAAAACTTTACTGTATCTTTGCCTCTGGGATTCCACTGTATTCAAAGGAAAGAGCCAGGTTCCCACAGAAAATTATTCAAAGCAAGAACCTTCCTTTGATTCTTTGAATATGCCTCTGAGGAGCCCTTCCTGCTGCAGAAGATAGTGGTGAGTCATGAATATTTAATACAGTGTCCAGGAAAGGCATTGTACTGGTGCACACCCACACCAAAGTGCAGCCAGTGCTTTGTAAATCCACACCCTGCCTCTCTAGTGCAAACTTCTCTCTAGACCTGGAATAAAGCTTTCCTTTGAAGATAAAGCTGCATTTTGCTCCTGTAGACCAGGTTCAGACCTGGTCAGGAGAGCCCAGCTTGCTCTTCCCGTTGCCCCTACAGGAACATGGCATGACTGAGAGGTGTCATCCCAAATTTCACACCCTGTGTAGATACTGTAACTTCAGACACTCTCAGACTGGTGTCTCCATCTCCTGACTTGCATGATGGGGACAGGGGGATCGTGCTGCTCAACTTTGCCAGTCCTGTTTGACAGAATGCTTTCCTTGAAAATCTGTGGAGCAAGGCTGTGCCCTTCTGCTTTACAAAAATCCATCCAAAGACAATGGAAGAAATATTCCAAGGGATTACTACACCTATGGCTGAAATAACCTGACTAATGAAGTGTGCCCCTTCCTTTGCAGATTTTTCTATTTTTTTGGAAGAGGGTATTACTAAAAGAAAAGGAACCACCTGACTAAAGGCTCATGATGATAATTTTTGCTCATTAAGTCTTTCCTCTGATATTTGATTAATAGAAACTACAGCCATCCTATAACAGAAAAGAAAAAAAAGGAAAGAAGAGACTATAAGAGATAAAATGATAATACAGAGCACATGCAGGAGACGTGTCAGAAGACTTTGATGTCCTGCAGCAGGGATGCTGCCTCTGTTTGGAGTGGTGTAGTGCATGAGGGAAGTTTGCTTCTGGGTACCTTTGTCTTGTAGGAGAATTACCTAAAATCTGTGTAAATAGCTAAAGGTGGGACATAGTGGAAAGGGCAAAGAGGGGCAAGACAACTAAAACAAAGGGCCAGATGATGAAGTAATCATTAGCTCACACCTGAAGGAGATCTGTGGCAGTGCTCTGCCCTGAACAGAAAATACACTGTGAATCTCTTCTTATTGTCTGAGGTTTCCAAAGTATTCCTGAGCAAACAACCACGAGTAGTTCAACATCCTAATTATAGCCTGCTCACCATCCATTCCTGAAGTGTTGCTGAGTTCTCTGGCACAACAGCTGTTTGAGTGCACTTCCCAGAAGTCTTGGGCTCCCTGCCATGGTAACACACTTGATTTATGTTAGACTTTTACCAGAGGAGCTAGGGGAGACTTGATCATGCAGCTGAAGATGATTTTTTCCTTCAGACCCAGGAGCCAAGAGCAGTCCTTGTCATGTTCATGTCAATAAGTGTCCAAGCAAAGGCCTTGAAGTCATCTGGTCCCTCGAGTGCTCCCTGGGGAAGACAAATATGCCTACATGTAGTTTTTTTCTACCTCTTGCTAACTCACTTGACAAAGTGCTAGACTTGTTGAAAAAGGACTTCTTTTTTTCCTTAGGTTATTTGAAGGTTTGAAGCTTCTAAGTGCAAATAACTATTTTTATTTTTATTTTTTAAAATTTTTAATTATTTAAAGAAAGAAATGAAAACATGGGGCCAAGACACCTCACAGCTCCCTGGGGTACAAGCCCCTGGCCTCAGCCCATGGAGCGAACGAGACTGAGTCCCTCCACACTGGCAGCAGGGGGATTAAGAACAGTGAGTCTTGGCCCTATTACAAAGCAGGCCCTATGCTCTCTGCATACCACAGAGCCAACCTACTGAAAAGGTTTACTGCTGGGATGAAGCTGGAAAGTCAGGCTTTCTCCTTGTTGTATATGGAGTATCCCTTAAGTTTCCACCATGTCAGGACTATTTGTTTTTGGGAGACATGGAAACATGTTCGACAAATAGCACATGCGAATCGCATGGCTTGGAGCTTTCTTGGCTGGAAGGTCCAGAGTGGGACTGTAACTGATTATAATTCCTTTTATATTCTGAGAAGTCTTAACAATCCTTAATTGAGCTTCATAAGTAAGAGCTGATTGTTACTTGCCAGTAAATAAAATTGATTTTAAAGTTGTGACTACCAACATTCTAGTGACCGTAGCTTATTTATAAACACGACATGGGCTAAATGCTTCACTGCGAAGGATATGCATAGAATAAGTATATAAAATGTGAATGAACCGTGATTGCAAAGTGCCATCAACCTCAAGGCTAAATGCTCTTCTGAGTTAAGCACAGTTCAATTGTTTGCTTCTGCACTGCACAAGTTGAGGTGGAAACAGCAGTGATGATGTAAGAATAAGAAAAAATTTCTTGGTAGTGGTTGCGTAGTTGAGCTCAAAAGTAAGAGCTGGTCATGATATACAACAAAAGCCAAGAGGCAAGGAAGTTCAGATTCAAGTTTTTATCTCAGAAATAGACACCAGTAATATCCACAGCAGAAAACACAAGATTTGATTGTTGGTGGCCAGAATTTTAAAAGTCACAACTAGCTTTGGATGCCTACTTTGCGAATATTTGACAGCCTGATTTGGAGAAGGGAAATAATAAATGCCAATTGGAAAATCAAACACAAGATAAATGACCCAAACCTGGATAAGCATCCAGTGAAATTACAGCACAGCTGGCAACAATCTGCCCTAGCATATGGAAGATGTCCACTGTCTTTATCTCCAATCTCATCCAAATACATCCTCTTTGGTGTAGTATAAAGGGGGACTTTTCCACAAAACTGTCACCATGAGAGATTCAATCTGTTCAGGAAAGATATTACACCTGAGTAATTAATTTCAGCATACTAGATTCTTATCCTTGGATAAGATCAATAAAAATTTCCCCATTTTCTTTGTCTGTGCACAGAGAAGGCAAGAGTTTCAGTCAGTATATACCTCAATAATTAACTCAGAGCCTTTAATTAAATGCTGAATTTATGCATATATTAGAGGTATACATTGTTTGTACATCTCTGTGGTACTAAAAGTCAGCACTGTCACCTCCATTACCAGCAGGTGATGGCCAGCACTACTCTGGGAAAATGGATGTTGAAAACCAGATGAGACCAGCTTATGCCAGTTACTTGAACATGTACTTCTGTGAACAAACCTAAGAAGTCAACAAGAGTAATGTTAAAGGACAGTGCTTGAATGAAAATATGTACTTTTCTTGACTTTTTATAACTTCACAAGACTCAGCAATTCAGTCCATCACGCAACAACCGGTGAAACACGAACTGGATACTGCCCCCACTTTAGGAGAAACCCTCAAGGCCATACAGCAGGTGAAAATTGGCAAGGCAGCTGGGGCTGATGAGATTCCACCAGAAATTTGGAAACATGGGGGCCTTGCACTTCACACCAAATTTCATGAGTTTGTGGTGCGC
>NW_016690297.1:2136782-2168344 GCF_001604755.1 Lepidothrix coronata | reverse complement strand
TGCAGAAAGAACCGTGTATTGCAGAATACTCCATCTAAGGAGTCTTTCTGCTGTGCCTTTTGATATGTCTGTCACGTATTGGCCTCATAAGCCACCAACGTGCCTGTAGCAAATGTGGATAGAGCCTTCCCAAATCTTCGTTCGCGAAGCCTCGCCATGATGATGATGATAACTTCACAGTGGCTGAAGAGTAGAAAGAATTTGAATTACACAGGGATAATTCTATATTGTTTTAAGTGATGGCAAATTAAATTATTAACAGGGTATTACATTACCAGCATTGTTTATAGTGATAAATTTTCAAATGCCCCTGGAGCACCAGGTATAGGTTGTTGCTGGGGATAAAAAGAGATCTATAATCATTGGTCTGTTCCAGTATGGCATCTCCTTTCTTGAGTGTGCAAAATGAAACATTAATCTAGGATCATATGGATGAATATCCTTAAAATAAAAATCAACAGAGGTTAAGTAGTATAATCTAAAGAAGGGTAAATGGGAAAAAAAAAAAATCTTTTCCCTGTACGAATTTCACTCAATTTTAACACAGGTCTTGGCTTATTATGCCTAAAAATTGCTAGAGATGAGAAAAACTTCAAAATGTTAGGGGAATATGGGATACAATTTAAGGGTGTTAGTTGTTGATCTTTGGCATTTACAGATAATGAATATTTTTCCTCAGATGGGAAAATCTATCTCTAGTGAATTTTTGTTCCCAGGAAAATGTTGAAAACCAGCTGGTCCACACAGAGGTTTATAAATGCCCTGTGGCTATCCATCCCAGAAATAATCCAGGTAGATGGTATTCGATAGAAGTTTGACCACAGCATTACTCTAATCATATGTCTTGTACTTGTGGAATCACAGAACATACATCTCTGTGTTTTGTCAGTTTACTTAAGCCAAGTTTTCTGAATTGTCAGGTTACATCATGTTATTTTGTGAGTTTTTACAGGTTTTATGATTAAGTTTTCTCTGCTGGACTCAAGGCCAGTAAAATTGTCCAAAGAACAATTGAGGGTAGGAACATTTTTTACCATGTTATATATTTTGTCATTAAGTTGTTTTTGGCTAGTTGCCACGGTCTGAGGGGGGATAGGGCCGTGACACAGCACGGATGGGTTCAGGAGTCAAGGTAGAGGTGCAAATGGAATACTTTATTGAGGTGTCCAGAGGTTTTATGGGTTTCAGGCAGGGAAAGGGCCAGAACATGGGGTGGAGCATGAGACGGACAAACGGGGGAACAAATCGGGATAGGAGCACAGGCAAAAGAGGGAGGAGGAAGGTGGGAGGAACCAGGGAAGGAAAGGGCGAATGGAGGCTGTCTCCTCTCTGCAGCTTCTCCGGCCAATCAGCAGAGAAACAGGGGAGCAGGGAAGTGAACAAGCTGGGACATGCCCAGGAGATACAAATTCTGGGGAAACATACAATGTGTATATACATAATAACTGTAAAGTCTGCATCATAAAGTCAGTTCAATCGCTGTACATATTTTCCCACTTCTGAAGTTGTTCCCATTCTAATTCTTGGTCCTCGACAGCTAGTGAAGGTCAGTGTAGAATGATGATCCCACATTTGGTGGAGAGAGACAAAACATCCCATTAGGAGAGAGATTTTCCAGTTCTTCTGAAGACTGTAATGAAAAAATTTACTTTAGCCACAGCTAAATTTCAGCTAGGAGAGATTAATTACCCTTGCAAAATGACAACCCAGGTAAGGGCTAAATAAAAACTTTGTCACAAAAAAATTTATTATTAGAATGGACCTGATTTCACTGTGCTGGCTTTTGCACATCATTTATTACATGGGATGGTTGGAGTCAAGTGGAGATAGTCAAAATGCTCTGTTCCCCGATTCCAATGAGATAGATGACCTCTGTGAGCTGCTAGTGGCCTTTGAAGTAGGAGCAGTCCTAGGGATGGAGCTGATGTCAAGGCCAGGAATAGTGAATAGTTGTAAAATTGGTTTCTTAGTCTTCAAAAAGCTGAAAAACCTCCCTTTTCTGATTTATTCAACTTGATGTGCAAGAGAGAAAAATATTTACATCAGAGTTTCAGTCATCCAAGTTCTGAGACGTGAGTAGCAATTTATTCATGTTAATTCAGTGAACACATCAGCTTCAAAGACAACACTCACATGACTCCAGATTTGGAGGATCAGGTCTTATTTACGTAATAGCTTGAAGAGTGAGAAAATGAAGAACTGTCTTTTCTAATATTCCCTTCTTGTATAATTTATTTACATTTTTTATAAACATTGATTAGCACAGATGTTCCTAATAAGATTTTCACATCTGATCTGAATACGTTTTTCTGTTATTTTGCCCTTGATAAGCTAGAATAGAAGGAAAAAAAGGATTCCCCACTCTTCAATTTCCTTTAAAGAAGAAGAGAGGGTTTGTTTATTGTATGAACAAAAACAAACTCTATTTGTGGGTAGATCTTGTGCGTGGTCTTTGGCTGAACTACCTTTTAGTCAGAAACAAAGACGTAAGTCCAGAAACCAAATCTTAATCAGCACATGTATAGCATTACTTTACCAAGTTATTTTCATTATGTATGAGATGGAATAAATATTAATACTAACCCTGGGCAAGATACTTTAAAATAATTTCAGAAATCATGGTGTAAGTAGGCACAGTGACAATGAGCTCATTGTTTAGCCTTATGTATCTTTTAAGAGTCAGCTTGATCAGGAAATGCTAGCAGGCTTTTCCATAAGGAAACAGTCCAAGGACCACTAGTGCAGCACTGCAAATTTCTCTCCTACAGAGATACTGCCTCGCCGTGATAGTTCACTCTGTGACTGGGCTCTAGTGAATACATGGTAAAATGGTCAGTGGATCTAGCTTCATTTGTGTACTTATAGATTTAAAAAATTAATGAAAATATGTAAAAATAAATTACTTTTACTTCGTTTGCACAATTAACTCACTAATTTGCAGGATTATTTTTTTTTCCTGTGGACTGTGTTAATCAATACCAAGGAAAAAGACTCCAAGGAAATTATAGCTCTTGGGATTCATATCTAGAAGAGAAGTACCTTTTACAGTGTAAAATCTATTTTCTGTGCCTGAAAACTCATATGGAATCCAACTAGGTTCAGACACTGAATTGCAGTTTTGAGCATTTGTTTCTGAGGAGCAAACAGTAAAACACATTATAATGACCACTACTTAGATTATTAGCCTTTTATTGGAAACATCTTCTTAACTACTAAATGAAACTTAACTACTAAATGTCTGATAGATGGAGACGGAGTGGAAAACCTGTTTCAGAACAAGCCTTTATGCAGTTGTTTTGCCACTCACTTGGGTATATAAACGTCCAAGATAAGATGAGATCTGAACCATGGTCTGTCATTCCATGTAAAGATTTTAGGATATTCTGGGAAAGTCTCAATGATGCTTCCAGTTTGGGCTTGCTCTGTTCTTCAGAGAGGCAAGTTTTGTTTATTGGCTTAGATGGAAATGTAGGAGGCTGTGTAAAGATGAGTAGATTGATTTTTCTCAGGACAGACACTAAAATATCTTTGCCCCTGAGCTTAAATCATACACACTGACAGTCAAGCAGTAGCTCAGATTTGATCCTTAAGATCATCAGCTGGGCAATAGAGCACCTGTGCTCCATTGTCCAGCCCTAATTAAGGGTTAATGATTCACAAAACGTGAAAGGGACAACATTAACAATAGTGAGAATCAGTTCTCTTCCTTCTACCCCCTCATTACACTGATGTTTGAAACTGGAAAATGGAAATTAAATTCCATATCCACCTTCTGTCTATAACAAGCTGAAATCACTTCAGGCTGTAGAAGGAAATGAAGCAGGTTCTCCTACATCCTGGGAAAATATCTTAACCATTCATATAATAGACAATAAAAGGACAGAATCTTCATTATGCCTATTTTTTCGATCTGATTGAAGAAGGATAAAAAACAGTTGGTGAATTCAGACTGACTATATTTTGGTCTTTTTTTCTGTCAAGAAACTAGAAAGGAGAGGATATATATTTTTCATATAAAAATAAAAAGGTATTGTTATACTATTCCCAGTATAGTCTTATAATGAAGTTAGTGGTTTTCATAGAATACTGACAGCACACCTTCATCTTCCTCAAAACCTAATTATTAAATGAAAATTAACATATCTTTCAGATTGCAAGGAATTAATTTAGTTTAATGAGAACTGATGTGGAGTTTAAGCTTGTTAACTCTTTTGTCTAGCACTGTTTATGCATATTTTAGAAGGGTCCTGCCACGTATTCTGGATTTGCAGAGCAATGCCTTAATAGCAGGGTAAAATGGCATTGAGATCTATACACAAGACAGAGTAGTCATGAGCCAACTGACTTCAGAAACAAGAAAGATGACTCAACATTCACTTGAACAGGAGCTACAATTCAATATCTGTATTTTTTATACGAAACATTATACTGTTTCACCAGCTCAGCTCTGAATCACACACAGTATTTTGTGAAGCGGAAATTCAGTTTATTTTAATTTTACTGGGACACAACTTGTGCAGCAACAGTTTGAAGTTCTAACTCAAAAACCTGATGATTAGAGGAGTGCACTGAAGCAATATATTTTATAGACATCATTGTACTTAAATTGCTTCAGGAATACACCAGGCTTCCAGGCTTGCTAAATGGAGTGGAAAAATAACTTAATTATTCAACTGAGTGCAAATGCAAATTTACTTTACCTTATTTTAACAAGAGAGAAGAAGCAATATTTAAAATTTGAAAAGAACTCAAGATATTAGCTTCAAACTTTAGTGTTAGAATATTTTAAAATGTCTTTTTGTTTCTTAAGAAAGCACATTATTAAGTGTTCTGGTTGTTTTAATATTAGAAGGTAAGATTCAACCTCCCTCCCCATTTGAATGCAATATTTCATGTGAACGGCCTATTGGGGAAATTTAGTGTTCTGCTTCCCAAGAAGAAAGTGGAACCAAGAGCAAAAGTCTGTTCAAATAAATACCAGAGAAAAGCTGAAAGGAGTAGAATTTCATGAGTGTTTCTCCAACTTATTATATTAAGAAGATGAGGTCATTCTCAAAGAAACAACTATGGTGTCTGTCTCTGCACAACCCTGTTGTTGCCAGAAGCACTGGCCTAAAGCAGTCATGGAAAGGAGACCTGTTAGGAAACAGGGATGGAGGAATTAACTCCTAACATCTGAGAAATACATATCTCATGTTAAGAGATGTATATTGAACTCAACACTGTTGAGTTCAAGTTTAGTACCAGTGTACTTTGTTGTTTATTTATTTCATGCTCCAAAAGGCACAAGAGCTTTGTTTCTCACGGAGAAGACCCTCTACAGACCTACTACAGTCTAACAGAAAAAACTGAGCAAGATAAATGTGACAATTATTTAGAACTATACAGTCACCTAATTAGGGAATACGGAAATCTTTGTCCAGGCTCAAAATTTTCCCATTTTCCATGCATACAGCATCATTTCTTTTCTTTTAAAGTTCTTACAGCAATACCTGAAGTCCAACTACAATAATGGAAACAAAATGTTTAGCAATCATTTTAAACTTCACTTAAATGTGGTGGTAGACCAGTTTATCTTTGTGACTGAGGGATGACCACAAAAC
Organism: Lepidothrix coronata; assembly: GCF_001604755.1. Taxonomy (NCBI): domain Eukaryota; kingdom Metazoa; phylum Chordata; class Aves; order Passeriformes; family Pipridae; genus Lepidothrix; species Lepidothrix coronata. The sequence goes on along the minus strand of NW_016690297.1, from coordinate 2,162,741 downwards.
TCACAAGTGATGAAGTGCAGAGAAACCATCAGTGCCAATTACACAAGGCTATATCCCTTGAGTGAAAATAAATTGGTTATTCTGACCTCCCCACATTGCATGTTTGATTTATATAGTCTCATCCTCTCTCTTTATATTTATTATAATAGTTTCAATACTTTCAATTACCAGTGCTGGCTACTGTCCTTGAGTTGGCACCTGGAATAATTTTGTACCTAACTGATAAAACATTGACAGGAGAGATTTACAATATTAGTATTAATAAGTATTTGTGCACAGTGTTATAACTGTCGCCCTCTAAAAATATCAAAGCACTTTATAAATGTTGAATAATCTCTGTAATTGGGTCCTTTGTGAGGTAGCAAAATTTATCTCAGACACGACTTTAAATTGAAAGATTAACAAACAGCATTTGATCCTAGCTAGTATAGGGATCCCAGGTAAAACGATGAAGCAGACGGACCCTGAGATCTTGCTGCTGTAAGACTGATATGGATTAGAGATGTTTAAGATCTTAAGTCGTGACAAAATTCAAGTGACTTTTGTAAGATGGTAGTTTGACTGCCACCACTGTGGAGAAGCTAGAAGGAAGATATATATTTTTTATATCAAAATACAAAGGTATTGTTACACTATTCCCAGTAAAAGGCAATCATAACCTGCCAATTCTTTAGAGCACCACACAATAAAAGAAGATGGTCATGAATCATAGGACTCGAGGAAGACCTCCTTCAGCCTCTACCTCAACTACCAGGAAAGAAAGATTAATAGAAGTTGAAATACTGTGTGAGTGTCTTCCTTCTTCTCAAAGAAAGTCTGGGACTGTTGCATTAAAATATTTCACAAACCATAGGCCACAGTGGACATTTTTTGAAGCATAGTGATTTCAGAGGTCTCAGTTTTGGGACAGTTCAGTTTCCCGCTGACCTCTGAAAAGATCCTTGAAAATATCCCAAATTAAAGACTGCTATATGCTAAGTATTTGTGTATCTTGTCCATCACTGGGAAGGCAACACCAAATTTCATACTGGGAGTGGTTCTCACCAGAGCTAGCACTCACCTACACACAGAGCCCCTTGGGGAAGTACCTGCTAATCAGGGTCCAAATAATTTGGCAGTTCAGGTGATGGGGATTCAATGCTGGAGACCATTCCCTGATACTTAATATTTTACCAGTACACATGAAACCCCAATACCGAGGAAACCTAAATTACAGCTCACTTCTGAATCAACTTGGTGAGTTCACTATACTGTGTATTGTGCTTGGACTTGCTATGATACACTGACACATTCTCCACAATGACAGCACAGATAGGAAGATTCAAAGTAGATAGGAAGATTCAAAGTAGATAGGAAGATTCAAAGTAAAATGAAGGGTCCCAAAGAGAAGCAGTGTGGTCCGTGTATTGTTTGAAACATCTCTTGTCATCAGTGAAGTTGCACTGAGTCAGGGATTTCCCTTAGCTGGACATCCTTGTGTAATCATTACAGTTGTGAAAACTTGCAACAGGCCTTAAAGCAGGTAGGTGGAAGAATGGCTTAGGTGAGCAGCTGGTGAACTGATCTATGTTCTTGTCTCACTGATGTCAGTGGGACTTTTGCCACTGATCTCAGTGATGCCAGGAGTTGTCTCATTCTAATTTGTTTTCTAATTTCTATCTACAGTTTCCATTAGCTGGCTGCAGTTCAGGGAAATTATTGAAACAGTAGAGGGTTTGTCATATTTTTGCCTTCTTAATTCACCTTGGTAAGACTCTTCTTAATGAAAAACTATTGCAGTCACTTCAGTGCAGAGCAATATTTATTACTAAAGCACATTTGTAAGAGAGAGAAGGATTCCAATGAAGATACAATCCCCTTCTTCCAGAACAAACCTTTACACCTTGTATCCACACTTTTCCTCTTATATTAGTCCCCAGTCTCACACTTCTGACTGAGAATGCTGTTTTTCTTTAGGAAAGGGAAAAAGTAGAAAGAGTCATGTTCTCTTTAGAGTTGGGTCTCTTTATAGAAGTTGGCTGAACTTTGCAAACTTTACCAAAGGGGGAACCCTTTCCCACAATCCATTTCAAGACCAACCCCTTTGATGTCACAGCTGGCTCAAGTAAACTCATTTCCTCCTTCCCTAATGTCTGTCTGATGCAATTTTGGCAAGCCATATCTCCCTGCTGTTGCTGCTGCCTGTTTTGAAAGGAGGCCAAGTGCAATGTTTAATGTGAATGTTTGGTTTGGCCTAATCATCTGTGCTTTGTTTCAGTGGTACTACACATTATATATTTATGTATCCAGATCTATCTATAGAGATCTATAAGCATTTCTTTCTCTCTTTCTCTCCTTCTTTGCAAATAATTCACACCACATGTTTTCATTTTATATCTTTGTGGTCTACTCCACCCAGTTCCTAAATCAGTAAATCATCTTCATGCTTCTTCCCACAGTGAATTGAAGTTCTCAATTACAGAGACAGAATTGATTTTTCAAGCTTTTGTGGGAGATGTTGATTAGTTTCTTGGTGAAACTTGAAGGTGTTTGAAAACAGTAGAAAAGGTTTTGGAATGGCAAGGTTTGCACAGTATTATACAAACTGCTTTGATGTCAATGACAGGATGAAGACATGAGGGGCAAATCAGGAGCAGTTTGTGAAGGAAATGACATGGCACATCAAAATTGTGGGGATCACAATTGGTAGCAGAGGGAACTCACCCACTGCAAGAAATGAACTGAGCAGACCAGCCCCAGAATAGGAGATGTGAGCCTGTAGGGCAATGTGTGTTGTGGCTCATGTGTCGGATTCCAACCCTTGTGGCCTCCTGCAAAACCTCTTTGACTCCACACATTTATCCAAATTTGATTCAGGGATTAAATTTGACTCTAAAGTTAAACCTGTACTAGTAAATCAAAGAGTATCAGGATACATTCCTGTGCTCTGGGGCTTGATTCCTTATATTGTTGTACTGTTAGAATGGCCCTTGACACTGCTTTGGCCAAAGTCAACCCAGCCTCCTCTAAACAATGCTATGTATTATTCAGGGAACAGTGGAGCCAAAGGCCATTTACGTTAAACAAAAAGAATATAGTCCTCAACTGTTTTAAAAGATAAGGAAGTTTAAGAAAATAGCCCTATAATCTTTCACATTGCTCAATATCTGTGCCAGAGAAGGTGCTGGGAATGGTGAATTTACCAACACAGTCATAGCCTAAGAGGCATTTTTTTACAGTATCTGGCATTAAAAAATTTCTTTACAGTTTAAATGCAGGAATGAATGCTTCCTTCTGCATGTATTTCAGCAAAATACATCCTCTGTCACTCCCTCTCCTCTGGAAGTAACTTCAGAATATTTGAGGTAGGTTGTGCTGAGTCACCAAATCCTTCTCCTCTACATTGATTATAAAGAAGGAGCAGGATCCAACTCTCAGCCAGTAACTTTGGGATCTAAAAAACATGCTGTAATTGAACTCTTTGTCAAAACAATGAGACAGAAACTAGGGATGCTCCTGAATATGGATAAATAATATTACAATAAACCAATGAGGCAGGTTGACCTCGGACAGCTTCCAGACACCCAAGCAGCTGCTCCCTCAACATGGTTGGGGAGAAAAAGGATGGAAAAGTTCCTTTGTCAAGACAAAGACAGGGAGATCACTTACTAATTGCCATCACAGACAAAACAGTCTCAACTTGGGGAAAATTAATCATTGCCAATTAAAATAGGTTTGGATAATGAGAAAAAAACCAAACAAACAAATCAATCCACACCTTCTCCCCCCATTTTATTCCCATTCCCAGCTTCCCCCCTTCACTCCTGACTTCCCTCCCCTGAGGGGCACAGGGGTGGGGATGGGGATGGGGTCAGTTGCCACAGCTTCAGCTGCTCCCTCCAGCCCTCACGGTGCCAGTGCCGAGATGCATAAACTGGATAAAACCAACAGCCCAAGAAAAGCTGGTGTTACGCAGGAAGGGGAAGGGAGCCTTTTACACTCCAATACTACAACTTGTTTTTTTTCTGGAGGTGAGACTTGACCATAAATCCAAGCAAATCTCAATGCTACCCTGAACTGAACGGAAACAGCAAGTGCCCACCCTGATTTCAGGAAAATGGACAGGCCTTAAAAGGTTCAGGTCATATGTAAGACTATCAGTATTGTCAGTTTTTGATACAAAGATCATGAACTAGAGCCCTAAGTCTATTAGTTGGGTTTGAAGTCTTCTAGTTTTCCTTTTTTTAAATGGGCACCTTTGAGGAAATAATGACCCCAATAGTGCATTATAGAATGCATACCTACCACAGTCCCAAGCTCTTCTGAATAACAGTAGAGAAAGGAGTAAGAAAAAAGGGTGAGAATCTCAGAGAGTTGACAGAAACTTATTACAAAATTACAAAGTCAGTGCATTTACATGGTGCCAAATGTTTGTTCTTAAAATAAAACAAAAAATCACAGACCCCTGGATACTGAAGAACTGTGATAGAGCAAGGCACTCTGCTCAACCAGCCAAATCCATTTTCTGTTATCTTTAGTTATTCTGTTATCTGTTTACATTAATATAAAACTACCATCTTCAGTCAGCATCAGGAGGGGATTAGTGTGAGAGGAAATGTGAACTCAAAAAGTGAGATCCTCAGCCATGAACGAAGAACATCAGTGAAAAAGTGTACACAGAGCAGGAGGAACAAAAGGTCCCAAAGGAGAAATATAATAATAGTCACTTTAAATTGGCTAATTGCATCCAACTGATTATTTTTAATGAATCAGTCCTGCCTGTTTATCTCACTTACTTTTTTCAGTTATATTAGAATGTAAAGAGGCACAATGAACTATTTGACTAGGCTTTACAGGAAAAAGAACACTTAAATAAAAATCATAGCATTTAATTGGATAATATCAGGTTTCACAATTTGAAGTAGAAAAAATTATTAAAGAGAATTGGCTTTTTCATTTTAATACGGTGACTGTTTCTTCTTGATTCATGCACAGAGTCTACTTAATGTGTTTCAAATAATTTCGATTTTATTTTGACATTGGGAAACCAACTGCAATAGTAAGATAACTATTTTCTTATAGTCAATATTTGGATTTTACGAGATAAATAATACTAAGGAAAAAAAGTTTTCCTGAATTAATTTCTTGGGATCTATTTCCAGCTGTATTTTAGATTTCAGCTTTAATTTAGGAAAAAAAGTTGAATTTTGTAATTTACTGCAGAATAGACATTTCTGCTTTTATCAAGCCATACTGGGAAACAGTTTGAAACAGGAACTGTTAATTTATAGCAGATTTGCTTAGCAGACAGTGACTGCAGTCATACTGATCATTAGAAGAGATTGGAATGGATAGAAAAATATGAATTTATAAATTGGGTAAATGTTCAGAAGATACAATTTTAGTTACCTGCTGTAATTCTTGTATCTCCTGTAAGTCAGTATCAGTGACTTTGTCATCTTTATTGCCTGTTAAGCATGAGGCACTTTAAAGAGACTTGCAGAAAGCAAAGTATATATGACTTTCTTATGATGTTACCTACATTTTTGAGGCTGGAATCAGACCAGGTTTTGTGACACAGAAGTCGGTGCACAAATGTGGTCTGCTTATGGTGTGAGGAAGAAAACTTCAGTAGTGTCATTCTTGTGCTGAGACAGGTCTTATTTGTTGTTCACAGACACTGAACACAGCCTGTGAAACAGAATTAAAGATGATATGTATTTGAAATAATTTACACTTTTCTAACGAATTGTATTATCTATACAAGAATAAGCTGGCAATTAAAAAAAAAAAAGGAAATCTAGAGAGATTCAAACTTGATGAAGCCATATGTCCTTCAAAGAACTTGAACCCCACAATCAAACAGAGAAGAGCAAAGTTCGTGAGACCAAGTACAAATGTGATGGAAGAAAAGTCAGAACAAAATCAGAAGAGGAAAGACAAAAATTAGATCCGATGGTAAATGAATGCAACATAATATTCCATAGTGTATTTTTGTGAGAGGATGAAATAATGTTGGCATGATACTTGATGGAGAGGGAAAGTGATTGATAGATGGAGCTGGGAGGACTTAGGCCCTTTTTTCCTAAATTCTCATTATGACACTGGATGAACTTTCTGGTCTGACTTACATGTGAATTGAGTACCTGTTACCCATGTCTTAAAAAAATTCTTCCTAGAGTACTCAGGTGACTGGCCAAAGAGATTTCTGAGGAGATCTTAAGAAAGTTCAAAGCTATTTCATATTGTTTTGTGAAGAATTATTAGTATTTTAGAACTAACCACTTTTTTCTTGTATCAGGAAAGAAATGAATTATTGCTTTTGCCCAGTGGAGATGTTGTAAAGAGTGAATGTCTTAAATCAGAGACAGGGTGATTTAGGTTTGGCAATAGAAAAAGTCTTATAACAATAAGGGAAGTAAAGTTCCAGAATAACTTGCTTAGGGAAATTATGACGTTTGCACCACAAGGAAGTTTTAAAGAATACAGGAGACAAATATCATGAGAAAATCAAGCACAGTTAATCTGTCATTTGGAATACACCTGTCTGCATAATTTATGTCATCTTTGCCCTTGCTCAAATTATTTTACTTTGTGTACCACTGGGGAACTGGCAGGATACAAATCTGCTCTACCCTTTCTAAAATGTATATTCCTATACACTTCCATATATATATATGGAAATAGCAATATCATGACAGTAATATATTTACATGGAAATGGCAGATGCTTTTACCAACAAAAGGAACAGTGAGCAGGGCTTTCACAATGTACATGTATATACCAAGGACTTCTAATAACTCAGTTATTGAACTTAAACAGCTTGAATTATTTCAGCTATCAGGCACAGCTTTCCTAGTTTCATCATTTTTTTTAGTTTTATCTAAACATAAGATGATTCATTTTGAAAATAACACTCTGTCAAACTTACTTTTTCTTTTAACTTTCAGTAAGTTGAAATCTCCCAACTTTTTCAATGCCCTATTGTGTACAGAAGATGAGTACATGGAAATCTCCAGCAGTAGCAAGTAATTCACACACAAGTTGAGGAGACTTGATAATTTTGTAGCTTTGTGGATAAATCAGTTTGTAAAAACTTGAGCTAATCTAAATTTTCATCTCTTTAAATAAGGGAATTGCAAAATTCTGAATGAAACTAAATGTTAGTACTAACAGAAATTGAAGTAAAACTATAAAGGAAAAACCTGTATTGTGACTTAGGTAACAAAAGTACAATCTAGGCAGGTTGTAGTTACTAACTTCAGAAAATCCACCTCCAAATATGCCAACACATTACAACCTCTGCAGCTGTGCTGCAGTGGTGTCCAGCTATGAGCCAGGCTGTGCACTAGAACTTCAAAGCACAGTCCTTCCTGTGAACACCCATATCTGTCTCTACTCTCTTGTCCTTCAAGTGGGAGAGCTGCATCCAAACCCGTCTTTGGAGCTGAGAATCAGGTCTTCTCAGCACAGTTTAAAACCTGTCTATGCTCTTCAATACACAAGAATTCCTGCAGGCCCACCCACTGCTCAGCTTTCTGACCTCTGCCATGTTGCAGTACTCTGTATAGATGTTTACTGTGTTTTCCAAGATGTGGCCCAGACTCTGCCAATATCTGTGTGCATGTCTTGAGGAAACTGAACCTCTCCATATCTACTCCTTTATCTTTTGCAAATAACAATACAGAAAGGGCTCACCCACTCTACTGAACTGTTGTGAGACTGAAGTAATTGTTGCTTGGATGTGACTTTGAAAAGGTAAATGATAAGCATTATTATTTGATCATCACTCTTGAGCCACAAAAAAACCCCAAACCCCCTGCAGTCAGATTGCTTAAAAGAAAAGATAAATGTTGTGATGAAAGAAAGGCCTTGAGCACAGATGTGAAATTGCTCTTGAAACCTGTGTGATCTCCCCACCTGCACATCTCTCTCCATCTGCTCAGCAGCCCCTGCTGTCATTGAACAGAAAACGTTTGGCTTTTCTGCCAGTGCAACAAAGAGAAACAGTGTGCACTGAATATTCTCAACTACTCTTCTACATCTGTCCTTACCATCTCTGATATATAGACTGTGTGAACCCCTCTGAGAACATTTTTCTTACCTCCTGAATAGATGGTGTAAGAAATGCTGTGGAATACTTCACCTTGTGGGAATCGTGAGTCTTCTTGATATACACAGAGGGGGCAGCAACATCAATGTTTTGATTATCACTGTGAAAGCAAAATGAATCTCTACTCATTTTCAACAGGATTTGGGCACAGTAGAAAGCAAATCTCCAGCAAGCATTTTACATATTAAGTGATCACTCATACCACTTATATCACTGCAGCTTTGCTTAGTTATTTAGTTGTAAGTTCATTTTAATCCATCAGTATTAAGAAAGTGGTGACCAAAGAAACAGATAGATAGCCATAAACATGCAAAGGGCTGAGATTGTCAAGGACAAAACATACAGTAATATTTTGACCAACTGCAAGGCACAGTGAGGAGGCTACAGCATCTCTAAGGCCAAGTTCTTCAAAAAGAGGACTTTCTTCTATCATACCTATGGTGCAGTGTTTTGTACTAACAGCATGGGAATATGTCACCAGGAGCAGGGGAACAAATCCATGGAAAAGCACTGGTGCTGCCTGAGCTCCTGTGCTGTTAAACCATGACCTCAGCTCTATCCCTCTTATGAGGTTATAACTTGATTAGTCCTCCATCACCACAAAGCCTTTTAAGGTAGACAAGACAGAAGTTTAATTGCTGAGACAGAACATTTATGTTCTTTCCTCTCCTATGGTAGAAAACTAGAACAAAACCACACCATGTTTTCTTCCTTTGCAAATCATAATTTGTAAGGGTTGAGCTGATTGCAATGAAATAAAGAAATGTGTCTTCACCTATTTGTTTGGGTCATAAGAGATTAAGGTTCTTTCCAGTATTTGTAAGATTAACTCAGCAATCTGTTTTCTTATCTGGCTCCTACCTCCCATGCCTACTTCTTCTTGTACATGGGAGAAGTCAATAGCACTTAACTTCTCTAATTGAAATCAGCCTGCTGACTGAGTCCACAGATGGATACAGAAGCCGGACTATAATAATCTGTTCTGCAGAGAATTATCTCCTGGGAGTGAGGTAGACCTAATTATTAACCTCAGTGAAAAGTCTGGATTTGCTATCGCTGCTTGTGGGCCCAGCTGGAGGAAAAAGCCCAGCATACCATTTAACTAATCTCTTCCTGAAATTTTTGAAACATGCCTAATACTGCATCTTGTGCAATTGGTTTTAGCAGCTCCAGTAACAGGGTAGATGCTCTCCTTCAATCATTCTTAACATTAAAAGAATCTGGGCCTCGCATCTGGCTCAGGGCAATGGTCTGAAAGTCTCTAGAACTTATGAGTAACCCCAGGCTTACAAATGTCATTTAGACCATGTGTTTTACAATTACGAGTCAGCATTTATGTGGGCAACAGCTATTTTGCTAGAAAGAAAAGAAGAATCTTTGCCAATGGCTAACTGAGAGCATAAGTATTTCCCTTGCATGAATAGTGTATCAGTATATCTTTTCAGCCTTGGTCAATTGATGTATCCCACAGGATAAAACATGAGGAGGCTGCAGCCAGCACATGATTAGCTGGGTTATTTTCCAGGAAAGACTCAATTTTTCCTGAATTTTCTTCCATATTTGTACAGTTTAGGCTCTCGAGCACTGTGAAGATTAATTGATAACATTAACAAAGAGTATCAAATCTGGTTTCTTAAGTGTAAAATGAGAAGTCAAGCACAAAAGACAGTTAATAGCAGGCACTCCAGGAAGTAAAACTAACAGCTATTGTATAAGCTTCTACACATCTCTTAAAAAGTATTTTCTTGATGTAAAGAACCCACATTTAAACTTTAGAAAAAACAGGTATAAACCCAATGCTTTTTAGAAGTGCAGTAATGGTAAAGATGGTATCAGATGTCTCATACATAATAATGTATAATTCCTCATACAAATATGAAATCCATGCAGGATTTATTTACCCTATGTGGACTGTGAGAACTACGGTGTTAAACATCTCATACTGTTTCAATATTTCTGGCGTAAACTCAGTTCAACAAATTGTAGAGACCTAATTTTGCAAGGTAGTATGGTGGTTTGGATGCAATCGATGCAGGTGGAAGTGGAACAGCACATCTGACAATTCCATACCTGCACTGACTTTAGTTAGACTCTGCAAAGTTTCTTGTAAGAGAGCAACTTTTTTCATTGTAAGCCTCCAGAGTCAACATACAACATAAAATCAATCGTTTTGTTAATCAAACATCAGTGAAACACCAGAGCCTGGCAGTGTATGCAGGGGCAGTCAGAAACAATGATAGACGTCAGCTGGGTAGTAAGAATCATGGATGTGTTCATCTAAGTATAGATGAACCATTTTACTGATGGGCATTGCTGCATTGATGAACTGACAGCAACAAAAGCCAGCATTTTGGAATGACATGGTAATTCACATCACATTTTTGCTGCCCTTTCCACAGTTGTGGAATTGCCCTCTGTTCCCCCTTTGAGGTTCAAGATCTCACAACACCCCCTCCCCGTTAGAAACAGGACCTGTATGTGTGAATGGAAATCGGAGACTTGTGTCCTGCTGTGTCCATGCAGATGCTTCAGCTGAAAAGCAGGCAGCAACAAGATGCCTAAAAGGAGGCTACTTGCAAAGCAAGGAAAAAGGAAGTAGAAGAAAGAGAGTCTGAAGACCTCTTTAATTGGCCTAAGTGTAGTCTCATTAACTGAACCTAAAAGCTAGAAACTCCCTAAGACGACCATATGCAGCTTCTGGTGCTATTGGAGTTCCTTTTCCATGTTTTACCACAATGACCAGCTTACGTGGGGATAGTAATATTATTTTCCTTAATGGGAACTTGCAAAACATCCACAGAACAGGGCATTGGTCCACAAACTAGACTGATGTGTGCTTTATACTGAGTTCAGAATCAGCAAGTGCCATAGTGACACAACAGGTTTAATTGTTTAAGTAATAAGTTTTGCCCTCCCCGACAGACATGTCTGCGAAACCAATCTTTTATGTTTCCCTTAGTGTGCAAATACTGCTTTTGCATCCATGTTTTATTTAGCCTGTTTTACTCGGCTGTATGCAAATCAAACCTCAGCCACCTCCAGTGCTAGCTCTCATTTTACAATCTGCTCTCCCATGTGCATGACTGCTTTCAACCCTACAGGACTGCAGGTATCAGATGAAAGTCATTGGTTTTAATATTTTACTTTATCAATAGAAAGATGACATCCCTTGTCACATGAGAGGGTAATAATTCATCCTGGATGGCTCTATTACTGTGTCAACACTCAAGCATCTGAAATAGGCTTCAAATGCCTTATTTATGAACTTGGAGACACTGAGTTCAGATTTTAGGTTGGAGTGAAAAGCATCGAGGTTACAGAGCTTTGTCCAAAGTGAGTCAAGAAAAGAATTCATTGATGGGTCTAGGAGTCCTAGTCCTTAAAACAGGACATGTAGGGCTGAAGGACATTTTGTCCCATTAAGAGCATCCTTGAAAGTCATGGCATAGCAGAAGGTGTCCCAGAGTGTAGCTGTTTTGTAGCTTACACAGAGCTGATAGAGCTCACTCAAGAGAAAATGAGGACAAAGAAACAAAAGTTCATGGCAGGGTATTTTTCTAGAATAAAGGCATACTCTGAAACAAAAAATTATTTAAATTTTGATCTGATTTATGATGGTTAGATCTTACTAAATTCACTGAAAGGGCTTCATTTTATTGAGGCCACCTCAGTTTTCTCCTCTATATGCTAGTTCACAAATGTACTATGAATTTACAGAAATCGTTGAAACACAGTCAGACAGTTCTGTACATATCCCAAGATTATAACAGTCCCTCCAACCTCCTTCTCCTACACACAGAGATGCTTCTCTGAACACATCCCTAATGCTTCTCTGGACACATCCCTAATATTTCCATGAAGCTGTTCAAATACCATTAGCAAAATGATCTTTTAAAGCAAAAATGGCTATTAACTTGCTTCATGTAAGAATATATTGTCCTAATAAACGGGTCTTAATCTTGCTGTTAGACACAGTTGCAACACAAATGATAGAAATGAACCAGTAAAATTATCATTTATTTTCTCTGGCTTCAGGGGATATTGCTTGTATGCTTTGGAAATAAAACCCTCAGTGTGCTGAAACTTGAACATTACTCAGTCAGAGGATACCATGGGAGAACATGCTAAGGTTTAATTGTGGCTTCCCTCTGTTGAAGCCCTTCCAGAATTTAAGTACTATAAAAGCATATTGCAGTGTTCTGGCAAAAAAACCCATGAAATAATAAAAAGTGAAAATAACATAACTGTGACTAAAACCAGGGGAGAGCTGACAGAGCTGCTCTTTGGAGTGTAAGCGTATTTGTGATGAAAGAAAAATTATCATCTGTGATTTTCAGCTAAGAGGAACCTAAATTATATGGGTTGTTGAAAAAAACCAAAATCTAGTCTGCAATGACTACCTGAACAGACAATTAGAGCTCTTCTGGGGAAAAAAAAACAACCACAGAGAATCCTTGACAACCTTTTACAGACAAATATATATTAAAGTCTGATTTTATCAGAGTGAGGTAAATATTAGCTGAGATAGTATCAAAAGCCTATATTAGTGTCACTGCTCAAGTATTAAAAACTAGTGCTACAGTAATTCATAAAGTAACTACAAAAATGTAGAAATATTATAAGATTGAGGAGGACGTAATTGTGGTGTATTGCTATCAAAGCTATTTTAATAATAGATTTTTAAGTAAAATATCCTAAACCTAAAATATACAGAAGAACCCAAGGAGATATAGATGTGGATTTTTCGAAACAATAATAATTGCTTTATGTTGGTTCATCAAGGATTATTTGATCAAAGTACTTTGACCAGTGCTTTCTTTCCATAGCAAAATCTTCCCCTCTCAGAAAAAAACAACAACAAAAAAGAATATTAAATTTAAAACCAATAAAACCAATATATAAAGCAAAGAAAAAGTTATGAAATGAAAAATTAAAAGATTAAAATTTCTGAACTGAAATAAGCTATTAATTTGAAGGGCCTTCCTCTATCCCCTATTTCCACAGTTCATTTCTTCCCTTTTTTTTGAGACAGAAACCACTCACCATTTCCTACTTGCTTCAGTGACCTCTGGAAACTGCAATTTTTGTCAATTTACTATTCAGTGAAAATATAACACCAAACTAATTATAAAAATATTTATTAATGTCAACTTCATTTTTTTATGACATCATTTTAAATTGTTGGGTCTTTGTAGCAGAGACCATTTCTCAACACAGGGACCTAAGTTCCCAAGAGCAGGGTTCCCACCTTGGAGACCTTGGATACGGCCACACGCATGGGAGAAGGACTGTCACATCTCACTTCCCTGTGGGATTCCTCCATCAACCTTGAAAGGTGCTCTAGTTGTGATTAGACCTTCTCTCTTTTTGCTTCTTTTTAGTGTAGGCAAAAGAATTGGGATAAAAGATTTGAATTAAGTCTTGGCCTTTGCTAAACACACACTAATCTTTGCTTAGTTAGCTTTGATTTCCCCACCAACTTTCTCTGAGATGTGTCTGTACATTCACCCTTCATTTCAAAGCAGTGACTTATTGCTGCATAAGCATTTCTATGTTGAGCTTAAGCACAATAGTAGAATATTTTTAGGTAGCGTTTATAAAACTGACTTAGTAAGAGCTGAGAAAGAAAGAGGACAGAGTCCTCTGTTTCCTTAGTCCTTATCTCCACTGGAGGGTGGGGCTGCGTTTCATACATTTTAAACAATCTAGCTACAGCTGTGAAACTGGTGATAGAAATGCTTATCAAAGGGACTTGAAAATGCTTGCAATTTGTGCGAGTCTCCCCCAGGAGAGGAGGGGGAGGAAGGAATTCCATGGTAATCCATGTTATAGAAAATGCTCAAATGTATGTAATGCTGATTATTACCACCTGCTCAGCCTCTTCTATGTTACAACCCTCTTGGGAGAGCTGTACTTAAGGGTCTTGTCAAAAAATGTCAACTTTATTTTTTTCACCAGATGCAATAACTTTCCTTGAAGACTGCCTGCTTTGGATCCCACGTGAAAACGCCATTAAGCCTTCAGAGAAGGCGTTTGGGGGTGGCAATCGATTTGGGACTAGTTTACGGCTGTTGCAGAGCTTTGAAAGCCCCATTGCTCCCCCTTGTCCTTTACTGAAAAGGCAAAGCTGGGGGAAATTCTGCCTCTGTCATTCCTTCTTTATTAAATAAAGTACAAATAGGAAGCACTTGATTTGACTGTCTATGATTTCCTTTAATTAGACCCCTGAAGGCATCCTTTTCCCAGAGGCTAATGTTGTTAGATAATCTTGAACAATGTGTGTGTGCATTACAAAACTGGCAATTCAACCACTTTCTGACTACGGTTACGTGCCATGAATGAGTTGACAGCAGGCCTAAGAGGTGCTTCCCGTGAGCCAGGAACAAGGATGTTAGAGGTTTGTACATAAGGAACTCAGGCAAGGTTTTTCTGACCTCAGTAGCTTGGAAACAAAGAGAGTGTGTTACCAGGATTTCCGGCAGCTATAAAAAGGTCCTTTCACCTCTGTGTTTTAATGTGATGCTGTCAGTGATACTCACAGTGAAAACTGTTCTACTGTAATTCATTGTTTTCCCTTATTTTTTTATTTGGTAATTCCTCTTGCTTTCTCTAGCAGTTTAAGGAAGGAATGTTTGAGAAGTAGGTTATGTCTATTTAAAGGGCTTCAAGTAGTAGCTAAATGCCAAAAAATAGATCACACGAGAGCATCTTTGGCATCTGCTTGTCTGTCCCTATCACACTGCATGCTATTCTTGATCTGTGCTTCCAACTGGCCCCTTGCAAGGTTTTAGTTCTTTGGCTGGTTAATAATTAATGTTACAAGCATTTGAAATGAGGGTCAGGGTGCGGTCATTGCTGGTAACTAATTGGGTTTTCTTCAAACTTGTAGTGGATTCACAATGGTGAGCTTTGAATAGCCCTTTCCTTTGAGGATGGAGGAGGCAACTGGAAGTGGAAGGCTTAGATCAACATACCTGGGGGCCTGAGGGTCAGATCCTGACATTGGTGCTGACTCTCATTGTGGCCTGAGGCAAATATCTCACTGTATCAGGCTCATGCACATAAAAATCCATCAGTTTTTGATTCTTTCTTTTTATATTTTGTGTAACCAGTTATATCATGAGCTTCTCAGGTCTCAGATGCAGGCGTTGAAGTTAGTTTTAGCATCTTATGCACTGCTGTAATCAAATAGCAAAGAGAAAGAGAGGAACTCATAAACTTTGAGGTAGTTAAACAAATTCTTCCATCTATAAGCAACCAGGGGACTATTTGGCTTTCTCTTCAGTCCTGAGAGCCAATGTGATTTCTGTAAACTGTAAAAAAACACTTTTCAAGAAAGCTACATCTTTTTGACAGATGGAGAGGACGGAAAGTATTTTTTTGCATGAATGAGAGGTGTAAAAGGTCTTAATAGAGCCATAATTGTCAACTACATGATACTGAGTTAGTATGCTTGTCTTTATGGTAAAAGATGGAAATAAAGTCTGTGACCAGTACTGGTCACTGATCCAGTCACAGTAAAAGGTACTATGTATTATTTTCTGCTAATACCGAGGACCAGTGAAATCAGGTGAATTTGTGTGGATAATGTTGAAAAGGTTTAAAGTTTTCAATCAATTAGGTTGTAGTCAGAGCTTGCCAAAGTCCTTCCATGCATCTACAGGAGAATTTTGTGTGAAAGAGTCATCCAGAGCTACCCATAAATGCTCAGGAGAAACCTGAATGCATAATCCATTTGCTTCTGCGTCATCACCCTGTACTATTAGTTCAAGGGTAATTGCCATTTGACGATAAGTGTTTCCTTTTTATCAGGCATCCTGTAACCCTGACACTTCTGTACGTAAATGTTTTGTTAATAACTTTTTTCCATTTCAGTCAATTGTCTGCAGTGTTGCCAGTTCTTTTTAGAAAGGAAAAAAGTAAAAAGAAAAGTCACCCTTCCTTCATATAACCTATGACTTTTATACCACTAGATAAATACCAGAAAGCATGCAAAATACGTGGGACTCCGCTGAGAGTGGATGCTGGGTTGACTGTCAGGGGTTGGCTCTGCTCTTTGAGAAAGAAAGGAAGGATGCAGTGTGTTGTTCAGCTGTTTGAAAGAAGAGGGGGAAATTTAATTCAATCCCTCCCACAGGGCATTTCTGTGATCATCCCAAATGTCTTATGGCTAAATTGCTGTGGGAATTACTGGAATTCTCTGTGAGTCTGGTGCCAAACTGAATGTATATGTTCCCCTCAACAACACAGGGAAAGAACTTTTCAACTGAGAATCCATCAGAAAAGGATTTTGCAGTTTTGAGACAAATAATTAAAAAATAGATATCACTTGGAAGAAATCAGAGAGACATGTTCAGGCTATTGGTGCATAGCACAGTACCAGATGATCAAGTCCGAGGCTGTTTCACTCAGTGCTGGAACTGGACACCATTACACATAGGAAAGTTAACTTGGCAAAAAAATGATCCTGTGGATATGGCATGATAGGAAATAAATGTTCGTAGTGTATGAACTCTTTGTTGGTGATCCAGGATACTTTCAGTGTCAGTCCATAGATACCCAAATGAAGACTTTCAGTATCTGTATAATTTCATTTTACTCACTGTAGAGGGATTGAGGAAAAATCTTGTGGTTAATGCACAGACCTGGAACAGAGGAGATCTGGGCTGAAGCCAAACCACAATTGAAAACTTCAGAAAATAATTCCGAGTACTTACATCAGGCATCCAGAAACAGAAGTATCCCAAATTAACTATCACTTTTCTAACTGCCTACTTAACTTCTTTTTTACCCCTATTTTTCCCTATCCACTGTAAATCAGTTTAGTAATAAGGAGTATAATTTTCTTCCTTTTTAAAAAGTTGCTTATCAATGGAAAGGAGATAATAATACTCTCAGCATACTACCCCATAATAATATTAAATCATTTGCTGCTTGTTATCCATTGCAACTGTAAGGGATGCTGATATGCAGAAGGAACAGCCTAACCAAATATACATATTTTTACAATATAAAATGTTACAAAAATAGTTTGATGGACTTGGAATAAACATTTTATTCAAATGTAATACTTTTGAACATTTCTACTCACAAAAAAATCTTCTGTATTTAATGTTAGTTTTAACCTTATTAAGGTAACTTGGCCTTGCTGTTGTAATGCCTTGGATTCTGCCACATTACAAATGTTGAATGTTAAACAGAATTGATGGGGGCTATTCTTACTAATTGCCACTTGTGAAAAGATAATTATATTCTCTGTCTTGGATAATATACTGTGGCATTTGGGACTAGCTAGGCATGACCCACCTGACCTTTTCTGTTGTCAGTTTTGGAGTGAATGGTGTGGAAAACAAAGGCTAGTTGAGACTAGAAAAGTGACTGCAGGTCTTCAACCTACCATAATTCATTTGAAGGAAATATGTTTAAAGTTAGCTCAATCAATAAGAAATTACAGTCTATGTTGCCAGGAGTGACTGGGAGATGTTAGCATCAAAAGCAGTTCTAATTTATTTTGTGGTATTGTTTCAGTATGTTTCTGAAGTCCAAATACATGAAATTTATAAGCCCATGTTGCACAAAATTTTTGTCAATAAAATAATATTAAGTAAAAAATTGATGCCAATGTACACTGCATCCTGATAAACAAGGACTTGGAGCAGGTGAAAAACTTTTATTTTTTTTTACGGAACAGTTACCGGGTGAAAAATGACACTATTTGAAAGCTAAAATATCCCATAAGTTCTGTGGCCTGTTTTGCCCAGGTCTAGGATGACTCTGCAAAGACAGGCGAACTGATTCAGGCCTTCATTGGTAATGACAGTCATTCTAGTTCAAGCCCTCTCTTGTTTTCCAGAACATTTGTGAGCCTGCTCTCGCATCACAGGAAAGTACCTATTACCTAGTCTTCCTGGTACTTTCCATTCATTTGTTTCCTCCTAGAAATTCTGAAAAGTTTTGCTTTCCTTGTTTATAGCATTGAAAACACATTTGAAGCTAGGATATGTTTTATGAAACAGAAGTGTTGTTTTCTGCTCCTCCATACTTTGAAATTCTAGTTCTGCTTTCAAGGCACTCTGTCATTTCTGCATCCTTGGTTGTGACTTTTGAATTCTAAAGGGCTAAAAGACCTTAGTGCTCCATCTGTAAACTAGGGAGAGTGCCCCTGCCCTTCTTCTCATTTTGTTAGTCCTGTTATTGTTTTCTTTCTTTGTTTTTTTTACATTTTTGACACTTATTAGCATTTAATGCATTAAAGTGAGAGCCTGATCTTTAATACTCCTCATTCTATTATTGTAATGCAAATAATTAATAAGATGCATAAAATATTATTACAAAACTGCAGGGGAGCACAAGCAAGAAATAAATCAAAACAAATTACTAGATATTTTTTACCATATCTCCACACCATTTTTTCATGTTCTGTAGAATAAAAGGAATTTCTCATTCATCCACTGTTTTTTCTGTTACAGAAATCGGCACTTTTCTTAGCGCCTTGCAAGTTTATGATCTATTTACTTTTGATTAATTTCTGCACTGTTCTACTTGTTGTTCTAATGTTTTGTTATTAGACTGCAGGCAAAATTTCACTTCTTACACTTCAGCAAATTTTCCCTGTTTAATTCTTTCTTTCGTTAAAGCTGTTCAGATCTATCACTACTATTTTTCTTTACCTCTCTCTGCAGTCCTCACTGACAATTAGCATATGTTTATTTATTTATTTTTGCTAAATTACAGTAAAATTTCACAAAGGCTTGCAACAAAGGAAACTCAAATGTTTGCCTTTTGTAGGCAGAAAGAGCTAATATCTTCTTTTTGACAGAATCCTGACATCTCCCCCTATGCAATTAAACAGTTCTAGATTTCATCCCTTCAAAAACCATCAAATTCCTGAAAAACCAAGCCAGCCAAAGACATGAGTCATCAATTTTTTTCATTCACTTTGCTCCTATTGCTCTTTCTAGAGCAGTGACTATTTCCAGCTGTGCCTTACTTGCCTCTCTGTTAAATGTGGGTGGCACATTGTACCACTGCTGACTGGTTTATGGGCCCAAGCCAACACTGAGAGAAACCACTTCAAACAATGATACCACAACAACTAAGTGATATCAGATGGACATTGACTCAAATTTGGTCTATTTCGAAACAGTTCCCAAAAATGCTACCCTTTTCCAGGTCTAAGTCTGGTTGTTTCTTACGCTAAACTGGGTAATTATGGGGGACATCTATGTCATGTCTATATTCAACCAAAGGCTTTTCTTGCCTTTATTTTAACACAACAAGAATATGTAAGGAGCTCAAGGCCCTGATCCCCTGGGTGCTGAATACTCTCTGTTAACTGTCATATTCCCATGAGAGGAGGGAATGATGCCTGCCAGGATCCATCTCTGAAGGTGTCTGGACTGTGGGCGAGATAATTGTGTTGATCCCTGCAGACTCTCAGTGAATATGAACAATAATTATGAGTCATATAAGCCAGACAAAAAGTTCTCGCTAATGTCAAAGGCTGAGTAAAATCTTGAACTGTTACTGAAACAATTTGTCTCCTCTTCATTTTGGCTTAAGAAAACTCATATCCTAGGATGCACACCTAAAGTGACATACATCTTCAGTAAGCAAAAAGACATGCTTTGAAGTCTCCTCAGTGTCTTCCAAGTCCTCAGGCTGTTCCAAAGGGCGTTCTGGGAAAGGATTAGGTGTAAGAGTTGGACCACCTGCCTTGGCACCAGAACACTAACCTACTTGTCCCTGCCCTAATGTATGAAGAAGACAGGAAGCAGTTTGGCACATGGAATTCCAGTTTTGGAAAGGCGTCTCTCTGCCTGCCTGAGCTCATCATCGTTGTTCGAGGGAGAGACAGTTTTTTTCACACAAACCTTTTTCAAGTGTTTCCTGTTGACTGTCTGGTGCTAGGCACTTACCTCTTGAGATGGTGCAAACAGAATTTACGTGCCTTTTTCAGTCATTTGAAGTTTGCTTCCCTAGCCTGTAGCTCCACACATCATGAAATCTAGACCCTCATATCATTAAATCTAACTCCCCCTTTTGTATCCCATCTCCCAGCTTTGGCCATCCTGCACATATTTTTGTATTAGGAAAAGATGCAAGGATTTTTGGAGAAGAACAAAGTAAGTACACTGAATGGCCTCCATGTACATGGTTAATAGTAGAATGCATTGGAAATACAGTCACTAGTAACTGAGTCAATCAGAATGAGATACAGAGGGAGAGGAAAAGCACTAGGATTAAGCGCAAAGAGGAGAGCACAGATGGGAAAGACTTGGAAGAAACAGCAAAGAAAAGAAAGGACAAGAAAGATGAGCAAACAGAATAAAAAAAAGGTAAGTAATAAGGTGAATTGTAAAACTGTATGCATAAAATAAGGTAAAGTCAGGCTAAGGAATAAATGTCACAACTGAGCTCAGCTGGACTCTTTTGAAAGTCTGCCCCCTGCCCCAGATGCTTGTAATTTTAGCTCTGAACTCTCTCAACAGTTTGACCCCACTTGTCTGAAGTGAAACACCTTCCTAATACTATAGGTTACTTCACAGAGAAAAATACAAAACCATTTATTGGAATGTTTGTGACTGTTTCCTTTGTTCGGGTTTAGGCCACTCTCCATATTTCCCCATGAGCTTTAGAACAGTGGTAAAATCACATTTTAGCAGTATCTGTACAAAATCCTAGTGTTGACTGAAGCAAACGGATCCAAAAACCTTATATACCACTTAAGCACTTTCAGTAGGTATCTAATGCATTTCAAAGCATGATTTTTAGTATGCTTGAGTCATACTCAGAACATGATGAGTGTTTATATCTCTTTTCAAAATACCAAGAGAACATAAGCAGAGACAGCCAACTTACTGCTTCGCTGTGCTCCTCTGTGCCCACTAAATGTGCTGCTCTAATTTATAACCCTCCTTGGTTGTATCTCCTCACAGTAACCTTAGCACTGCCATCTTGGAAAGTGATATATGTGAATCAATTACTAACTGAGGTTACTAGGATAGCAACACCTGAGAAAATGCTTTGTCTGAAGCTGGGAGGTGACTGCCTTGAGACCTGACCAGAGAGCACATAAAATGAAATGAATGAGAGAAGAAACAACAAAAACACTTGTAAATGGAAAAAAATAATGTTTTTTAGTAGACTGGATTAGGACAGGTCTTTGACCTTTCACTGTGAACTCGCACAGTTAATCAATAATTATGTAAATCAATTTGTCCTATAAAACTGATGCTGAGAATTGCTTGGACCTGGGCAGTGGTCAATTTTGTTTCAGGCCAACTTGTTGGGCCTTAATTCAAGATGCCGTTTTGTTTCGGCAGCACATTTTAGCGATGGCCTAACCTCAGGTATTCTGAAGTCCTACTGGTCAGCCCCAAAGATTTCACAGATTTTACCCTTTACAAAAAGAAAAAGAGGGATTCCACCCCAGTTTGCTCATCCTCTTGGTTTTCATTTTAAAATAGAGGAATAGGAGACATCTGGACAAATATCTTGGCATCTTTTTGTTGTGATGACTCAGACCAAAGTTTGTGTTTCAACAATGTCTTGTACCATTCAGTCGCAAGGCGCAGAGTGACTTTAGGTCCTTAGAACAGAAAGATTTTGGAAAATTCCATACAAATGAGGCCCAGACATATTAGAAGCAATTGTGGTGTTTCTTTCCACTTAGCTTTGAATTAACATTTGTTTGAAATAAAATGGAGCTTTATTTTTCCCCTAACCCTGGGTATTATTTTCTTCTGAATTTAGAAGACGTTCTCTTTTTTTTGCACTTAAGATATCAGATTCTGACTGTTTATGATTTTGTGAGAGGGCACCATTGCTTCTTTTGATTTGTTACCTAAACCCTACAGTCAACTTTTCCAAATTCAATCCAGATAAATATAAATGTATAATCTGAGGAAAAAAAAGGGTCTCTGCACTCTTCAATGTAAGTGAAATGTTTTGTTATTACTTTTCTGTGTACATGAATTAACTGGTCTCTGTATTCATAAGTTGTTGAAATGGAATTTACCATGATTTTTATCCTTATTTCCTTTAAAAAGCTAACTGGACTGATTACAAAACTCTCTCTAGAACTACTGTGGAATAGGTAGTAGCAAATAATGTCTTGTTGAAAGCAAGTTTCCGTTCTCAGCTTGTAAGGGTGGAGATACTTTTACTTAGTTCCCAGGGGTGAAATCCTGCCCCACTGAAGTTCTGCCATTAATTTCAGTTGGGCCAGAATTTCGCCCCAGGTCTTGAAAACCAGCTTCCAGATGTACAGTAAAATACCTGAGTTTTGGCCAGCTTTCCTCCTCTCTTTGCCAGCAACATGTATAGAACAAATACATACAGAAAAGAAATCTTATAGAAAGTCTCACAGACCTGAACACAATTTAAGCACGAAGGAATTAATGATTTGTGAAGGGATTCTACATATGCCGGAAAGGGAAGTTTTGTAAAGTTGCTTGAAGGATAGATCACCAAGCAGACATTCAAGACATCTAAGTCTTCTCCCAGGTCTGTCATTAGTGTATTTGGTGACTTTAATTGAATCACTGCAGTTTGCTGAGATGTTCTTCTTGCATATGAAAAACAGAACATTAGTTGATTTCCCCTAGAAGATACTTAAAGAACTACTGAGTAATATCACTATATAATTTGGCTTTTTGTTTTTTATTCCCCCTGGTGAAAAATGGACATTCATGTTTTAGCACTTTGCAACATGCAATTTTAAGAATTGTCTTTACCAGGCATAAAGTTATTTTTTAGGTATCTACACAATGCATAACAGAGATCCAGTTCAATGCAATGTTTCATTCAAAGTCTTTTTGAGAGATTTTTCCTACAAATATTGGTTTTCCCTATGAGAAAATAATGACACTTTCTGTGAAAAGAATGCACATGTAGGGCACATGTCCACATCCCACTAGACTGCGGAGAATCAATAAAGTGAAGAGGGTTCAGACCCACAGCTTTTATCTGATTTTGTGTTCACTAGAATTTGTTCAACAGAAAACATTTTATGAGAAATATAAAATAACACTTAAAGGCAATAGTTTCACCTTTCTTTTTTTTCAATCTGCAACAGAAGTAGCTATTTACAGTCGTAGTGTCTGGATGTGAGTGGAAAATTTCCTATGAATCTGCATTGTGTAATTAATTTTCATTGGGATTTGACTTTGTTAATTTGATGATTTTTTTTTTTTTTTACTTAATCGTGTGCCTTCTTAACAGCAACCTATTTTATGTGAAGGAAATAAATATATTAATTGCGTCACTTACGAAAATGAATTAACAGAGTTTTAGGCCAAAAGGTACCCTAAGACCATTTAGCTAGGCCTTTGGCATATTACAGTCCTTTAAATATCACCTACTTATTTTTATATGAAAACTATTTCTGCTTCTACTTCATCTTAAAGATGTATTCCAGAAAGACAATCTATCTGTGCTGCCAGTGGTTTGTTGTACTTGGTAACAATTTTCCCTGTTAAACCTTTGGCCGTTATTTCTTGTATTACAGGATGCTTTGACTCCCAGATCAAAGCACTTCTTAGTACCTGTTCTCTTCTTCCTGGGAAAAGGATTCATACGTGCAAACTCTCCCATTCTTCTTCTGATCAGATAAACAGATTGAGACCTTTTAAGAGTCTCCACAGACAAAAAATTCATCATCTTCAAAATGTTTTACATTTTAAGCTTCCTACTGAACACTCTCCAGCTATTCTACCACAATTAAAAGCTGTAGAATGCCAGCAACGTGTGCATCATTGTTTTACAGAGGGTAGCAGAAGACTGTGCTGCACACAGGGCGCAGTCTTCTCCCTCTGCTGGCTCAATACTCTTCACTTGCACACTAAAGATGATATTAATCTACTTTGTTAGAGACTATATGTTGTATTTGCACCCACTGTCCCCAGGTCCTCTTCAGATCCCTGATGCTTAGGAGTTTAGCTGGTATGTTGAACAAGGGTAGATCAATTGTCACATCTAATGCTACAGTTGCAGGGCTACATATTTAATTTTATCCACTCCACCCTAAGTCAAATAATGGCAATGGTTACACGGGAGAGGCATAACAGGTAGAGTTTATAATTTCTGCTGCAGGAAAAATTGGAGAGGGAAAGCAGTATTTATTATTACAGCCTTGCTAGTCTATTAGATTTTCTACAGGTTATACATTCCAAAGTACCTAGATCTCTGAGAAAGTTGTTGTGGTTATTTTGGGACTGTTACACAGGTTCAAAGAATTATTTGTACCATCTTCTTGACCTAATCTCTACCAAATTCTCCTGGAATACTACTATTTTCCAGGTTTCCAATTTGTACAGTTTAACCAGAAATCTATGGGGCATTTCTAGAACTTGAGAAGCTGAGAGATGAACTGGCACTCAGATCAACCCTTCAGTGGTCACTTGCCTCCTTTGTCTTTCTGCAATGTTTCCCGAGAAGAGTGCTCACCCAGGGGCTACCACATGAGCTTTGTACCTGTACTCCACAAGACATTTCTTTCAAAGAAAACTTCAAAGGTCTGAGAAATAACCATGAGAAACGTTTCCCTGAGCATCATTCTAACTATTATCTTGACACAACTGCTGTGTTCTGGGTACTTAACCCAGGAGATTAAAACTTTATGCGCCAGTGCAAAAAGATCATATCCCTGTAATTTTTCATATATACGATTTCTCAGCTGCCGTAGTTTCAACTTGTCATATTTAAGCACAACTGTAATTTAGGTGAACACTTTAAAACGCCATTCTCAAAGGACTATTCTATTGAACGACTACAACAAATACCTTTCCTTGCCAGTATATTGCGTGGTGGAACTGATCATTGCAGTCAGTTATATTTCTGAGCCAGTGACTGCTTAATATTCTCTAAGAGAAAAATCATTAGGGAGTCCATACTAATAAATTACAGTACAGTGTAATTGAAGCGGGAACAAAAAGAAAGATTCTGTATTTAACTGCATTTGCTGCAGGAGTGAGTTAGACAGGGGTAATCCACCTTCGATGCCCAGAAAAACTGGGTTGGAAGAGGTATAGATAAAAATTGATTTAGCAGCTCCCTATCTGCTTTTGGTGATCCTGTACCTACTCTCCAAACTGTCTCTGCTTGTCCAGTGGCAAGTTAATAATTTTCGTGTCTCCTATCAGTTACTGTAGCATTTCCTGCATTGCCTACTGTTAAGAACCTTTCTGCACCCTGAGAATCATAAAACAGGACACATTTTTGGGGTCTTCAAATTGCAGTCAAACCTGTACCATACTAACTGAAAGTGGCTGGGATGACTAATGCAGCTAAAGGCAGCTGAGAAGAAGCCTGTGCTTAAATCTCACTAAATTCTGTGTGATTTTGAGCATTTACTTACTCACAGTGCTAAACTGGGGTGACTGTGTTTCTGTCAGCACTTAATCCTGCATTGAGCTGATTCTGTTCATCAGTCCCTAGGGACCCACTGGTCAGGAAACCACAAAACTGAGCACCTTTAGCACACTGAGAAACACAACCTCAAAAGTCAACTGCCGTTAGGCACTGAAGCGATGTGGGTAGCTACCAGACAGCAAAATGCACTTCTGGAAGAATGCTGTTGGGTTTAGAATGTTTCTGGTTACTGTCTTTAAAAAAAAAAAAAAAAACAACAAAAAAACCCTCAATTTGGAATTTCCAAGAATACAAGAGAATAAGGAAAGCATAGACAGCTTTGGAGCAGCAAAGAGGGTACACCACATCACAAAAACCTCCATCACCATTGGCATTCTTGCTGTTGGCCTTGGATGGCAGCCCAAGGACTGAATAGCCAAATGAATCTTAACTCCTTTCTGTGTCCCCTCACCAGGCTTGGAGCCTGTGCAGAGAGCAGAGTCAGGAAGCTGTTA